>NW_028227258.1:24115000-24357500 GCF_978045245.1 Mus caroli
ATTCAAATACATAAAGAAAAAAGAAGGGAGAAAGAAAGAAACTCCTGCCCTGTAATTAATAAATCAAAACAAAAACAACAACAACAAAACAACCACAAAACCTCTGTACCTTGATGAAAGAACAGCTAAACAAAACTTGAACAATATTCCTCTTTCTTCCTTTCTTTCTTTCTTTCTTTCTTTCTTTCTTTCTTTCTTTCTTTCTTTCTTTTTGGTTTTGGGGTTTGTTTGGATTTTTTTGGTTGGTTGGTTGGTTTTTCAAGACAGGGTTTTTCTGTATAGCCCTGGCTGTCCTGGAACTCACTCTGTAGTCCACGCTGTCCTCAGACTCAGAAATCCACCTGCCTCTGCTTCCCAAGTACTGGGATTAAAGGCGTGCGCCACCACCGCCTGGCTGAACAATATCCCTCTTAAGGTTCCGGAAAGGAGATTTCATTTTAAATCCTTTCCTCTATCTCTTAGAAGACACGAAGCGACTTCAATTTACAGTTGTGAGTGAAGAGCTGGTGATTAGGTAGCAGTTATACAGAGAAGAATTGCTTGTCTCATTTTGTTTTATGACCAAGTTTCCCAAGTCTTCAAATTACAAACTCATTAGTCTAGACACCCTCAGATGCTCATAAAATCCAATCTTCTACCTTGCAGGCAGAACATAAACATGTCCTGTACTTGAAGAACAGAAATATAATAAAGAATATTTATACTTCACTATATTTTACTGACAACAACAAAAAAAAGTTTCTTGTGATACTTAACTAGAGAACACTTTGTGCTGAGCACTCTAGGACTCCACGGCTTCAGTGTTACTCGAGAGTAGAGATTGATGTGCTCGTTGTAGAAGTTTGACAACAAAAGGTAAAATCAGACTAACTTCAATGGCAAATAAAAGCTTCTTTATTAATCAAAATTCAAGACTTCTAGCTACTGACTGCTCAAATGGATCCCATCATGAAACTCCCCTTATGGCCTCTATGACTCTGACCACTATGACCCCACTTCAGCCAGAGGAAGTAAGAAAACAAGGAGAGAGACACAGCCCTACCCATCAGGATATTTCCCCAGATTCACTTATTCAGTCTTACATCTTGTCCTAGGAAAGATTTCTATTTCTCTGTTAAAATATCATGGCCAAAAGCAACTTGGAGAGGAAAGGGTTTGTTTTGCTTATAACCCTCAGACCACACTCTCTCACTAAGAAAAGTCAGGGAAGGAACTGAAGCAGAAGCCATGAAGGAACACTGCGTATTGGCTTCCTCCACATAGCTCACTTAGCCTGCTTCTTTACAGTACTGAGGACTACCTGCACAGGCAGAGATTGCACTGCCCCACCATCAGAAGGCTCCCCACCCCCATGTCAAACATTCGCCAAGGTAATACCCTCACCACAGACTTAACTACAGCACAATCTTAGGGAGGCATTCTGTCAGTTAAGTTTTTCTCTTCCCCAGTATGTCTAGATTTGTATCAGGTCTACAAAAACCACTAGCACACATCTCATTGGTCAACCGTTAGTTAGTTGACCACCTGCTTTGAGGAAGCTGTGACACAGTCTCATCCTGTACCATCATTACTTTGTGTATTCTATTGTAGAGGCAGAGGAAGAAACTGGGAGTCTCAATGTAATTTACCTTTAAAACTGAGACTCGGTATGGGTATAAGAAGGAAGCATTAGTAATTAAACCAGAGAATACACGCAAATCAGTACATTTACTTGTGCTGGCAAGAACAGTTATTGAGATATGAGTTGCAGACTCCACACTCTAATATTTTCATTTTAAAGCCAAATAATTAGTGAAACATTCATAACATTTTATTTTTTTGCCTCTATTTTAGTGGCTTTTTAAAAAAAAGCAATCCTCAAAAAAGAAAAAAGTTGTTTAGCTTGACCACAACTTCACCAAAAATAAACATCAAATCTAGAAATTAATCCATCACTTTCTGAGTCTTACAAATCTAAAGAAAATCCCAAGTTTTTTTTATAATCCCTGATGCAGCTTCTGTCGACTAACATAAAACTATGTTCTCTGGTGTCAATAAGATCACAGCAAGGGAAAGACACCCAGCATACAAGAGTATAGAGAATAAGATTCTGACCAAACAAATGGTAAAAAGGGCAAAACTGGAGTGATAGATACAGATCAGTGCTCGAGAGAAAAGGAGTTAGGTTCTGAGGGGCAGGAATGTAGCTGAGGGTGATGGAGCGTTCTGCATGATGGGACGGTGGTTATGTGGGTGGCTCATTCTTAAGCTCATTGAAGTGTGCACCTAAAGCTGACAGACTTATTATATATAAATTACCTTTCAAGATCACTGAAGAGTCGAGTGTGTGTGTTTCACCTGTCTACTCTCAACCCAGTATTTCTATCTTTCTTTTTATTAGCACACATGAAGACTAGCAAAGACATCTTTCTTTTGACTAGCCTGCCCCTTGTACATTTGTAATGGCCTATAGGGTTGTTTTAAATATAGGGTGTGGGTGTTTGTGTGTGTGTGTGTGTGTGTGTGTGTGTGTGTGTGTGTGTGTGGCACAGTAAGTTGTAGAGGTCAGAGAACAACTTGCCAGAGGTGGTTCTCACTTTCCACTGTAGAGGGTCTGAAGCTCAAATTCAAGTCCTTGGCAAGTGCCTTTCTCCATCTAATCAGTCCCAGAGAAAAAGTCTTAAGCCTCTTTTCTAGGTACCATAGATACAGCTGTTTTTAGCATGATACTATGATACTTGTGAGGTCCCATTTGATAGCACCAAGCCTTCTCATGTGACTATGTTCATTATATTGTTTCCCTTTCCTTATTTCAAAATTGTGCTGCCCCCCCCCACACACACACACACTTTTTGACAATTTGACACAAGTTAGAGTTATCAGAGAAGAACAAGCCTCAGCTGAGGAAATGCTTTCATAAGATGGAGCTATAAAACCTTCTTGCAGTTCGTCATCAGTGGGGGAGGGCCCAGCCCCTCATGCATGATGTTATCTCTGGCCCGGCAGCCCTGAGTTCTATAAGAAAACAGGCTGAACAAAATAGGGGGAAGCAAGCCAGGAAGCAGCACCCCTGTAGGATGCTACTGGGCTTGAGTTCCAGTTCTGATTTCCTTCAGTGGTGAGCAGCAGTGTAGAAGATATGGAAGTGTAAGCCAAACAAAAAGAAAAGAAAAAAAGGAGGAAAACAAACAAACAACCATTGACTCCACGTGCTTTTTAGTCATGGTGTTTTGTTAGTAACCCTAACTAAGAAAACTACCTATATGTCTTGGTGAATGATCAAAATAATAGATTCTATAAAAGCAAATTAGAGTGCTGTACAGTCGCTACAAAGCTTCAAAAAATAACCCTTGGAATAGGAGGTAGAAAAGCTTCTACAATCTTCTGAAGAGCCTTGCCTACAAGAAAGGAGCATTCACCCAACTCCATCTCAAAGTGGAGGCTACGAAGGTGTGTGGGAGGATGGAACTTCAACACTCAGGTTTTGGGGTGATGGCTCTGGCCAAGCCACATGACATGGATCAGGGAACAGAATCAGTCAGGAAGCCTTCATAGTGGTCCAAGTCAAAGTGCAAGAGGCTTTTGCACAGTGAGGCTGTGAGCGTGTTCAGGCAAGGGTGAAATAAGCTGAGGTAGTTGGAGAGCTGTGAAGGGTGGGGGGATAGCCATACTCTGTTCTCCCTCCACCCACCACCCTCCAGACCAGAGCTGGGAGGGAGTACGATGGGGAGAAAGAACAGTACAATCTGACAAATGAAGGTGTGGGTGGCCCTGGAACAGCCCACTGAGACACAGAAATTGTTATTCTCCCTCTGTAGCTGTCATTTCTTTCCCCATCCTACTCACTGTATTTGGGTTTTTGTTTTTCCTTTCAACAACTACATATATTTCTGTAACAGCTAGGGAGCACTGGCATTAAGTGTCTTATGAAGGCTCTGGTGTTAAGTGAGCTTTCCATGTAAGTAGACACCATGAAGAAGTCAGGCCCTCTTCTGCTGGTCTTTGGTAATTCCATCTCCTCCCTTTAATTTTCCTGGCTATTTTACATGTGGTTTCTTTTCATTTTTCTATACGATTGACAACATTTGTTCCCTCTCGTTATATTTTCTGTTTTGCCGAGCCATTCTTTGTAGCAGGCTTATAAACTTTAACTCCCACTGTAACTCAGATTGAAAAGGAAATGAGCATTCTTCCTGTACTTTCCCTGGCCCTCTGTGTGAGTCTCAACTACACTAGTTAACGGAAGAAACAAATGAACAAAATTCAATTAAAACTTAGTCTCCTTAATCTCCTCCAATAGTTCCGACTTCATCAGGGGAAATAGTCTCTCAGAAAAGATAAACTACTGCTTCAGGCAGCCCTCTCCCTGCCTGTCCCTCTGTAAATGACACATTACACTGTGTGGTGGAGTGGAGGCTATGGTTTGTGATGCTTTTAAGAAGATGCGATGTGTTCTGATTGCCCAGATCTCCATGGCAACTTGAGGCTTCTGGGTATCTTTTCCCTGCTGTAAGGATGCATAACTTCACTTCGTGTCCACGAGACTTAGGGTTTTTGTCTGGTCTGTCTTGCCATACCAAGTTCAGGTTAGTATAACCTTGACTTGCCACCGTGCCACTGACCAGGTTTTCTTCATGGTCGTCAGAGCTTCCTTTCCGTGCTGGGGTCAGGTGGGCTTCCATTCCCCAGCTGCGGAGCCTCAGTGTAGCATCTCACCTTCAGCCTTGGAGGCAGCTCAGGAAGCTGATTCCATATGGTCTGTCTCTTCTTGACACAGGGTAGAAAGATAGGGAAATTAAGGATACTTTGGAAGGGAAAGGAACCCTCACTCCTGAGTCTGCTTAAGTGTCTGGTAGGAATCTTGTGGGAGTCAAGGAATCCTGCACAGTTACCAAAATTTGAAGTGAAGGTTTCCAGTGTAGAGATAATATTCCTTTTATGTAGAGATAGTTTCAGATAAAGAATGTTAAGATAGCAATGAATCATGCTTAAGCCCAACCATGTATAATATTAAGTATGGTCTTACCCTTATACCCTTATATCAGATTCCTTCTAGGAGATCTAAAAAAAAAAAAAAAAAAAAAAAAGACTATTAACTTTACAGAAAAGCAGCCTTACTTTTTATACAACCCTTGTGATCAGCTGTGATCTAATCCAGTGCACCTTAGAAGCCATCTCATGATCTCAAAACCTTGACAGTCCTTTAAGATACAACTTCAGAGCCTACCAAAAGTGGATACTTGGCTCTTAAAAGACAATCTATCTCCCCTTCCCTTTCCTGGGCTACAGTCTTCTTATCACTATGATTAAATCTACATTAAAATAACTTTCTAATAAACTCTATCTCTGCCTCTTACTGGCTAAACCTTAAATTCTTTCCTGTGGTAAAGTCATGAGTTCCAACTCTGAGAAAAACCCTTCAAACTGCTGCAGAATAGGAGTCTGCAATGCTATCTCTAGCCCACACTCCACTGCCAGGAACATTCTGACCATACTGGGGTAACTACTATGATGGTCAAGCCTACTGTTAGTAACAATGATGTTCACTGCTATTTCATCACTCTGAACAGGTCTCAAGCAGAGAAGCTGCCAGCCCTTGCCCACCCATGTTATCTCCATAACGTTTCTCCTTTCGAGCTACTAGAGGCAAAAAAAAAAAAAAAAAAAAAAAAAAAAAAAAAAAAGTCAGCCCTGCTGCCTATTAGGTATGATTTTTGATGAGTTTCTGAGTGTCTCTTTTGTACCAGTTTTCCCCAAATGCAAAATGGAAATGAGGCATAAATTTGCCTCATGGGTCCACAGAGGATGAAAAGAGTTGGCACACATACATAGTTAAATGTTCTTATAGAGAGAGAAAAGCAACCACAGAGTTGGTCTTCAGTTCGTTAACATAAACGTTTTTCCATTTCCTTCTCATACATCTCTTGGGATTCCCTCTCTAGCAATCTTCATGGCAGGCTGTTTCATCCCCCTGACATCAGCAGCATCCCTGAAACCTCTGCATCTGGCTGTGGGTGGGCAGAGGCAGCTCTAAAGGAAATCAGGACACTCTTCTTAAGACAGATTCTCAGGACTATGGCCCTGCCCCAGGAATCTTTGGTGGTGTAAAGAAGGCTGAAGTTCTTCTTGATCTATTCTTGCTATTTCCTCCCCTAAGAGCTTTTACTCTCTGCCCACTCACCCTTCCTATTCCCCCGGGAAGTTGAATACTTGGGGGAAAATAGGACAGAAGTCTTGGAAAGACAAAAGAAAAGAGAACATTAAGTTTTCATGTTTAGCATTTATTTATTTATTTATTTGGTACTGGGAATTAAACTCAGAACCTGCGAGGGTTAAACACATGCTCCATCACTGAGCTATCCTGCCAGGCCTAGACATTTAAATGTTACTACTCTCTATTTGTCCTCTTTGGCTGCTCTTTATACTTAAAGAACTCTCCAAATAGTCAAAAGTATGCTCAAATTCATCTGTGCTAACCAGCTTAGCATTTGCATAACCATGTCCTCTGGTTTTAAACTTAATAAACTGCAATTTCATCTGTTGCCAGTAATCCATGCCAAAAATATGCATATGTCAGAAACGATCTCTTGTTTGTTGCCCCCAAGAGATTGTCTCTGCATAATTAAATTAAGTTTCATTTAAAAGAATGCTATTGTGAAAAAATTATCAAAGAATAGCAAAGATTTCAGCAGATATTATAGATATGGCTATTGAACTTTTTGCTGACAGCAGAAAATGAATTACTAGTGAAACTGAATAGGAGGGAAATGGTGCTAAGTCCTCAAATCCTGATGCAACTCAAACGTAGAGTAAATCAGTGTGTTCAGATCAGTGCCACATGCCAGCCACCCCTAATCCTTTATAGTAATAATCATTGACCTATAATAAAGACAATCTAAGGAGGGAAGCCCCAGCAGAATGAATGGAAATATTCAACTGCAGGAGGAAGGAGGTGGGGGGAATCCTCTAAAATGTACCAGAGACGGGGGTGGGGGTGGGGTGAGAGATTCTCAGGACTCAAAGGGAGAGACCTTAGATGAAATGCTAACAGTGGGGAGAGGGAACTTGTAGAGTCCTCCTCCAGTAGAAAGACAAGGAATCAAGTTGCCATTCCAAAGTCAAAAACTCTGACCCAGAATTGTTCCTGTCTAAAAGAACTGCAGGGACAAAAATGAAGAAGAGACTGAAGGCAAGGAGGTCCCGTGGCTGGCCCAACTGGGGAATCCATCTCAAGGGGAGGCTCCAAGGCCTGACACTACTACTGATGCTATGGTGTGCTTACAGACAGGATCATAGCTTACAGACAGGATCATCCTCCGAGAGGTCCAACAAGCAGTTTACTGAGGCAGACACAGATATTATACCCAACCAGTGGACAAAAGTCGGGAACCCCTGTGGTTGAATTAGGGAAAGGCTGGAATACACTGAGGAGGATATAGATCCCATAAGAAGACCAGCAGTCTCAACTAACCCAGACCCCTGAGATCTCTCAGACACTGAGCCACAAACCAGGCAGCATGCATGAGCTGGTCTGTGACCCCTGGCACATATACAACAGAGGACTGCCTGGTCTGGCTCCAGTGAGAGAAGATGCACCTAACTCTCAAGAGACTCGAAGCCCCAGGAAGTGGAGAAAGGCCTCGTGGGGTGGGGGTGGGGTGGGGGTGGGGTAGGGGGTGGACATGGGGGAGGGGTGTTTGGAGGGGAGGAAGAATGGGATGAGGAACTGTCAGAGGGTAAACTGGGAGGGTATAAGGAATGGACTGTAAAAAAAAAAGATTAAAAATAAATATTTTAAAAATAATAATAACAACAATCTAGATGGAACTAGGTTTGGTTAGAGAACACAAAGTTAAACTACAAGTGCTCCATGCTAATTATTACAGGATGAGTATTAAAGCAAATTATGCATCTTTGGGAAGGGAACAAGAGTGTGACTGACCTACTTAGGTACAGTGTATGCATTCAGGAACACTTGGGGTACATAAAGCTCCATCACAACATCCTGTACTTACCCCATCCAAACACCTTAGGTACCATTTACTGAGAGTCACACGTCTCATCAGAGTTGTTTGACGTGGTACTGACCATAACTGTGACTATGGAGTAAATTTCAACTTATTGATTCAAGACTAGCTACGAAAACAAGATGTACCAGAGGGAGTACAACAGTCCAGGAAATTCATAAATATATCAAAGGCTTTAAAAATTAGGATTTATGTGCATTTTAGTATTTTGCTTTTTTTTTTTTTTTTGATGGTGATTGTTGGTTTTGAGCTGGGGGTCTCACTCAGAAGCCCAGGCTAACCTGTAAGTTACTATGTAGCCCAGACCTACAATTTAGTAATTCTCCTGCCTCAATTTCATGTGAGCTAAGATCACAGTGTTACACCCCAGGTTTGGGAAATAAGACTTTCAAGAGATGTTGTTCAGTTTTTGAAACTGAGGGATCTCAAAACATTTTATCAGCCAAACTTCAGAGTAAGTGGAAGTTCATGTTTATGGCCACAAACCGTGGCCTTGGGTTCTAGAACCTCTGCTTATCAGTTCTTAGTGATTGGGTAACCTATCCAAGCTCACTCAGCCTTAGCCTTCTCATCTATGAGAGAAACACTCATTAGAGGATGAATGAATGTAGGAGTAATCGTATTTTGGGGACCCCCCATTATCCCAAGTTAGAGAATCCCTTCCAGTATCCTCTGGAGTACAGAAGCACCTACATAATAATCCTGGGGGGGGGGGGGGACATGAAGATCCATGGTGATAAACATTATAACACAGTTGGCTAGTAGATAATAAAGATAGTCATCTGACTCTATCCTATGCTGAGATTAAGAGAGGAAAAGGCCCTTAATTCAATTAGAATGATAAACCACTCCATAGCTACTAGAGTGGTAAAAAGTTTAAATTCACCAATAAACATGCTAAGTAAATAAATGGCCATGACAGGGCCACAGGCCTCATCCGGCCGGACCAGCACCGGGGGAGCTAGAGCACAGGGTCAGCAGACACCCGCCAGCTACCCACGACCCCCGCCACAGGATTTTGAGACTGCTGGTGAGTGGAACACAGCTTCTGCTCCAGTCCAATCACGCGGGACCTGAGACTGCTCTGGTTGGGGAGGCAGAAATCCGGCCTACATAAGGCCACAAGCCTCTTCCGCTCAGAAAAGCACCAGGGTAGCTAGGGCGCAGGGTCGGCTGACACTCGCCAGCTACCCACAACACCCACCACAGGATCTTAGGACTTCTGGTGAGTGGAACACAGCTTCTGCTCCAATCCAATTGCGCGTGGAACCTGAGACTGCATTAGTTAGGGAAGCAGAAACCAGCCTGAGTAGGGCCACAGGCCTCATCCGGCCAGACCAGCACCAGGGTAGCTAGAGCACAGGGTTGGCGGACACCCGCCAGCTACCCACGACCCCCGCCACAGGATTTTGAGACTGCTGGTGAGTGGAACACAGCTTCTGCTCCAGTCCAATCACGCGGGACCTGAGACTGCTCTGGTAGGGGAGGCAGAAATCCGGCCTACTTAGGGCCACAAGACTCTTCCGGTCAGAAAAGCACCGGAGTAGCTAGGGCGCAGGGTCAGCGGACATCCGCCAGCTACCCACGACCCCCGCCACAGGATTTTGAGACTGCTGGTGAGTAGAACACAGCTTCTGCTCCAGTCCAATCACGCGGGACCTGAGACTGCTCTGGTTGGGGAGGCAGAAATCCGGCCTACGTAGGGCCACAAGCCTCTTCCTCTCAGAAAAGCACCGGGGTAGCTAGGGCGCAGGGTCAGCTGACACTCGCCAGCTACCCACAACACCCGCCACAGGATCTTATGCGCGTGGAACCTGAGACTTCATTAGTTAGGGAAGCAGAAACCAGCCTGAGTAGGGCCACAGGCCTCATCCGGCCGGACCAGCACCAGGGTAGCTAGAGCACAGGGTCGGCGGACACCCGCCAGCTACCCACGACCCCCGCCACAGGATTTTGAGACTGCTGGTGAGTGGAACACAGCTTCTGCTCCAGTCCAATCACGCGGGACCTGAGACTGCTCTGGTTGGGGAGGCAGAAATCCAGCCTACATAGGGCCACAAGCCTCTTCCGGTCAGAAAAGCACAGGAGTAGCTAGGGCGCAGGGTCAGCTGACACTCGCCAGCTACCCACAACACCCGCCACAGGATCTTAGGACTTCTGGTGAGTGGAACAGAGCTTCTGCTCCAATCCAATTGAGCGCGGGACCTGAGACTGCATTAGTTAGGGAAGCAGAAACCTGCCTGAGTAGGGCCACAGGCCTCATCCGGCCAGACCAGCAACAGGGTAGCTAGAGCGCAGGGACAGCGGACACCCACCAGCTACCCACGACCCCCGCCACAGGATTTTGAGACTGCTGGTGAGTGGAACACAGCTTCTGCTCCAGTCCAATCACGCGTGACCTGAGACTGCTTTGGTTGGGGAGGCAGAAATCCGGCCTACGTAGGGCCACAAGCCTCTTCCGGTCAGAAAAGCACCGGGGTAGCTAGGGCGCAGGGTCGGCTGACACTCGCCAGCTACCCACAACACCCGCCACAGGCTCTTAAGACTTCTGGAGAGTGGAACACAGCTTCTGCTCCAATCCAATTGCGCGCACGAGGCTGAGACTGCATTAGTTAGGGAAGCAGAAAACCGGCCTGAGTAGGACCACAGGCCTCTTCCGGCTGGACCAGCACCAGGGTACCGCCAGCTACCCACGACCCCCGCCACAGGATTTTAAGACTGCTGGTGAGTGGAACACAGCTTCTGCTCCAATCTTTAAACAGTGACAACGACAACAACTAACCCCAGAGATTACCAGATGGCGAAAGGTAAACATAATAATCTTACTAACAGAAACCAAGACCACTCACCATCATCAGAACCCACAACTCCCACTTCGCCCAGTCCAGGGCACCCCAACACACCGGAAAAGCTAGACACGGATCTAAAAGCATATCTCATGATGATGGTAGAGGACTTCAAGAAGGACTTTAATAACACACTTAAAGAAATACAAAGGAACACTGGTAAACAGGTAGAAGACAGTAAAGAGGAAGCACAAAAATCCCTTAAAGAATTGCAGGAGAACACTGCTAAAGAGTTACAAATCCTTAAAGAAAAACAGGATAACCTAATCAAACAGGTAGAAGTCCTTAATGAAAAACAGGAAAACACATCCAAACAGATGATGGAAATGAACAAAACCATACTAGACCTAAAAAGGGAAGTAGACACAATAAAGAAAACCCAAAATGAGGCAACACTGGAGATAGAAACCCTAGAAAAGAAATCTGGAACCATAGATACCAGCATCAGCAACAGAATACAAGAGATGGAAGAGAGAATCTCAGGTGCAGAAGATTCCATAGAGAACATCGGCACAACAATCAAGGAAAATGTAAAACACAAAAGGATCCTAACTCAAAACATCCAAGAAATACAGGACACAATGAGAAGACAAAACCTACGGATAATAGGAGTGGATGAGAATGAAGATTTTCAACTCAAAGGACCAGCAAACATCTTCAACAAAATTATAGAAGAAAACTTCCCAAATCTAAAGAGATGCCCATGAACATACAAGAAGCCTACAGAACTCCAAATAGACTGGACCAGAAAAGAAATACCTCCCGACACATAATATTCAGAACAACAAATGCTCTAAATAAAGATAGAATACTAAAAGCAGTAAGAGAAAAAGGCCAAGTAACATATAAAGGCAAGCCTATCAGAATCACACCAGATTTTTCACCAGAGACTATGAAAGCCAGAAGATCCTGGACGGATGTTATACAGACACTAAAAGAACACAAATTCCAGCCCAGGCTACTATACCCAGCCAAACTCTCAATTAACATAGATGGAGAAACCAAAGTATTCCACGACAAAACCAAATTCACACATTATCTCTCCACGAATCCAGCCCTTCAAAGGATAATAACAGAAAAAAACCAATACAAGGACAGGAACCACGCCCTAGAAACAACAAGAAGGTAATCCCTCAACAAACCTAAAAGAAGACAGCCACAAGAACAGAATGCCAACTTTAACAACAAAAATAACAGGAAACAACAATTACTTTTCCTTAATATCTCTTAATATCAATGGACTCAACTCCCCGATAAAAAGACATAGACTAACAAACTGGCTACACAAACAAGACCCAACATTTTGCTGCTTAGAGGAAACTCATCTCAGAGAAAAAGATAGACACTACATCAGAATGAAAGGCTGGAAAACAATTTTCCAAGCAAATGGTATGAAGAAACAAGCTGGAGTAGCCATTCTAATATCTGATAAGATTGACTTCCAACCCAAAATCATTAAAAAAGACAGGGAGGGACACTTCATACCCATCAAAGGTAAAATCCTCCAAGAGGAACTATCAATCCTGAATATCTATGCTCCAAATACAAAGGCAGCCACATTCATTAAAGAAACTTTAGTAAATCTCAAAGCACACATTGCACCTCATACAATAATAGTGGGACACTTCAACACACCACTTTCACCAATGGATCATGGAAACAGAAACTAAACAGGGACACAGAAAAACTAAGAGAAATTATGAATCAAATGGATCTGGCAGATATCTACAGAACATTCTATCCTAAAACAAAAGGATATACCTTCTTCTCAGCACCTCATGGTACCTTCTCCAAAATTGACCACATAATTGGTCACAAAACAGGCCTCAACAGATACAAAAATATTGAAATTGTCCCATGCATCCTATCAGATCACCATGGACTAAGGCTGATCTTCAATAACAAAATAAATAATAGAAAGCCAACCTTCACGTGGAAACTGAACAACACTCTTCTCAATGATACCTTGGTCAAGGAAGGAATAAAGAAAGAAATTAAGGACTTTTTAGAGTTCAATGAAAATGAAGCCACAACATACCCAAACTTATGGGAAGCAATGAAAGCATTTCTAAGAGGAAAACTCATAGTTCTGAGTGCCTCCAAAAGGAAACTAGAGACAGCACACATTAGCAGCTTGACAACATACCTAAAAGCACTAGAACAAAAGGAAGCAAATTCACCCAAGAGGAGTAGACGGCAGGAAATAATCAAACTCAGGGGCGAAATCAACCAAGTGGAAACAAGACCTATTCAAAGAATCAACCAATCAAGGAGCTGGTTCTTTGAGAAAATCAACAAGATAGATAAACCCTTACCCAGACTCACTAGAGGGCACAGGGAAAGCATCCTAATTAACAAAATCAGAAATGAAAAAGGACACATAACAACATTTCCTGAAGACATCCAAAACACCATCAGATCCTTCTACCAAAGGCTATACTCAACAAAACTGGAGAACCTGGATGAAATGGAGAAGTTCCTAGACAGATACCAGGTACCAAAGTTGAATCAAGATCAGGTTAATGATCTAAACAGCCCTATATCCCCCAAAGAAATAGAAGCAGTCATTAATAGTCTCCCAACTAAAAAAAGCCCAGGACCAGATGGGTTTAGTGCAGAGTTCTATCAGACCTTCAAAGAAGATCTAATCCCAGAACTTCACAAACTATTCCACAAAATAGAAACAGAAGGTACTCTACCCAACTCATTCTATGAAGCCACAATTACTCTGATACCTAAACCACAAAAAGACCCAACAAAGATAGAAAACTTCAGATCAATATCCCTTATGAATATTGATGCAAAAATCCTCAATAAAGTTCTTGCTAACCGAATCCAAGAACACATCAAAACAATCATCCATCCTGACCAAGTAGGTTTCATCCCAGGGATGCAGGGATGGTTCAATATACGGAAATCCATCAACGTAATCCAGTACATAAACAAACTCAAAGACAAAAACAACATGGTCATCTTGTTAGATGCGGAAAAAGCATTTGACAAGATCCAACACCCATTCATGATAAAAGTCTTGGAAAGATCAGGAATTCAAGGCCCATGCCTAAACATGATAAAAGCAATCTACAGCAAACCAGTAGCCAACATCAAAGTAAATGGTGAGAAGCTTGAAGCAATCCCTCTAAAATCAGGGACTAGACAAGGCTGTCCACTTTCTCCATACCTATTCAACATTGTACTTGAAGTCCTAGCCAGAGCAATTCGACAACAAAAGGAGATCAAAGGGATACAAATTGGAAAAGATGAAGTCAAAATATCACTTTTTGCAGATGATATGATACTATATATAAGTGACCCTAAAAATTCCACCAGAGAACTCCTAAGCCTGATAAACAGCTTCGGTGAAGTAGCTGGATATAAAATTAGCTCAAACAAATCAATGGCCTTTCTCTACACAAAGAATAAACAGGCTGAGAAAGAAATTAGGGAAACAACACCCTTCTCAATAGTCACAAATAACATAAAATATCTTGGCATGACTCTAACTAAGGAAGTGAAAGATCTGTATAATAAAAACTTCAAGTCTCTGAAGAAAGAAATTATAGAAGATCTCAGAAGATGGAAAGATCTCCCATGCTCATGGATTGGCAGGATCAACATTGTAAAAATGGCTATCTTGCCAAAAGCAATCTACAGATTCAATGCAATCCCCATCAAAATTCCAAATCAATTCTTCAACGAATTAGAAAGTGCAATCTGCAAATTCATCTGGAATAACAAAAAACCTAGGATAGCAAAAACTCTTCTCAAGGATAAAAGAACCTCTGGTGGAATCACCATGCCGGACCTAAAGCTTTACTACAGAGCAATTGTGATAAAAACTGCATGGTACTGGTATAGTGACAGACAAATAGACCAATGGAATAGAATTGAAGACCCAGAAATGAACCCACACACCTACGGTCACTTGATCTTCGACAAGGGAGCTAAAAACATCCAGTGGAAGAAAGACAGCATTTTCAACAAATGGTGCTGGCACAACTGGTTGTTAACATGTAGAAGAATGCGAATCGATCCATTCCTATCTCCTTGTACTAAGGTCAAGTCTAAGTGGATCAAGGAACTTCACATAAAACCAGAGACACTGAAACTTATAGAGGAGAAATTGGGGAAAAGTCTTGAAGATATGGGTACAGGGGAAAAATTCCTGAATAGAACAGTAATGGCATGCGCTGTAAGATCGAGAACTGACAAGTGGGACCTCATGAAACTGCAAAGCTTCTGCAAGGCTAAAGACACCATCAATAAGACAAAAAAACCACCAACAGATTGGGAAAGGATCTTCACCTATCCTCAATCAGATAAGGGACTAATATCCAATATATATAAAGAACTCAAGAAGGTGGACTCCAGAAAGTCAAATAACCCCATTAAAAAATGGGGCTCAGAACTGAACAAAGAATTCTCACCTGAGGAATACCGAATGGCAGAGAAGCACCTGAAAAAATGTTCAACATCCTTAATCATCAGGGAAATGCAAATCAAAACAACCCTGAGATTCTACCTCACACCAGTCAGAATGGCTAAGATCAAGAATTCAGGTGACAGCAGATGCTGGCGAGGATGTGGAGAAAGAGGAACACTCCTCCATTGTTGGTGGGATTGCAAGCTTGTACAACCACTCTGGAAATCAGTCTGGCGGTTCCTCAGAAAATTGGACATAGTACTACCGGAGGATCCAGCAATACCTCTCCTGGGCATATATCCAGAAGATGTCCCAACCGGTAAAAAGGACACATGCTCCACTATGTTCATAGCAGCCCTATTTATAATAGCCAGAAGCTGGAAAGAACCCAGATGTCCCTCAACAGAGGAATGGATACAGAAATTATGGTACATTTACACAATGGAGTACTACTCAGCTATTAAAAAGAATGAATTTATGAAATTCCTATCCAAATGGATGGACCTGGAGGGCATCATCTTGAGTGAAGTAACACAATCACAAAAGAACTCACACAATATGTATTCACTGATAAGTGGCTATTAGACCAAAACTTAGGATACCCAAGATATAAGTTACAATTTGCTAAACGCATGAAACTCAAGAAGAATGAAGGCCAAAATGTGGACACTGTGCCCCTTCTTAGAATTGGGAACAAAACACCCAGGGAAGGAGTTACAGAGACAAAGTTCGTAGCTGTGATGAAAGGATGGACCATTTAGAGACTGCCGTATCCAGGGATCCATCCCATAATCAGCTTCTAAACGCTGACACCATTGCATACACTAGCAAGATTTTGCTGAAAGGACCCAAATATAGCTGTCTCTTGTGAGACGATGCCGGGGCCTAGCAAACACAGGAGTGGATGCTCACAATCAGCTATTGGATGTATCACAGGGCTTCCAATGGAGAAGCTAGAGAAAGTACCCAAGGAGCTAAAGGGATCTGCAACCCTATTGTTGGAACAACATGATGTACTAACCAGAACCCCGGAGCTCTTGTCTCTAGCTGCATATGTATCGAAAGATGGCCTAGTCGGCCATCACTTGAAAGAGAGGCCCATTGGACTTGCAAACTTTATATGCCCCAATATAGGGGAATGCCAGGGCCAAAAGAATGGGAATGGGTGGGTTGGGAATTGGGGGGCGCTATGGGGGACTTTTGGGATAGCATTGAAAATGTAATTGAGGAAAATATGTAATAAAAATATTAAAAATTAAAATAAATAAATAAATAAATGGCCATGACAGTAACTAAAATGCAAAACAACTAGTGTTTTCATAAGCTGGCAGAGTGGTACACCATGGTATTGCTTTTAGAAAGCAGCTTCAGATGGAATTAATCTTGCCAATTCTCTATGGTACCAAAATCCTGCTTGTTCTAAGATTAATTAAAGCATACATCATTAAGGAAGCAGAGTGTATGTCAAGGCATATTTATTCATAAGACATGCTCAAATATTCACTAATTGGAAAAACAATAGTGGGTCCACGCAATAATGACCTAGCCAGAGGGAAATTTAAAAAAGAAAACCAGCTCTTTACACATGTAATGATCTACACCAACCTTGAGAGCATTCTGGGAAACAGAGGAAGCCAAAGGCATGCAATTCTTATATGATTCCATTCCACATTGGTCAACATAGCATAGCTAAGCAACTGCCACAGTTTAGGAGATTATAGAGGAAATTAGCTACTATGACATACATACCTTTTAGGAGTGATGGAAAAGTTTTATGTCTCATTTGTGGTTGTTTTAAATGTTTTTACTCCTCAAAAATCCAACAACCTGTCCTTATAATGTGATTTGACTGTCTGACTTATTAAATATATAAATATCAATTTTAAAATGTTCTCTAGATATTGTGGTATATACTTATGATCTTAGCACCCAAGTATTGGAGACAAGGGAATAGCAAATTTAAGGCCAGACTGGGCTTCTTAGAAACTCTACATACCATGCACGTCCTTTAGGGTCTAAGTTACCTCACTCACAATATTTTCTAGTTCCATCCATTTGCCTGCAAAATTCAGGAAGCCCTCGTTCTTTTTTTTTTTTTTTTTTTTTTTTTGGTTTTTTTGAGACAGGGTTTCTCTGTGTAGCCCTGGCTTGTCCTGGAACTCACTTTGTAGACCAGGCTGGCCTCGAACTCAGAAATCCGCCTGCCTCTGCCTCCCAAGTGCTGGGATTAAAGGCGTGCGCCACCACGCCCGGCGAAGCCCTCGTTCTTAATAGCTGAGTAGTATTTCATTGTGTAAATAAACCACATTTTCTGTATGCATTCTTCTGTCATGGGACATCTAGGTTGTTTCCAGCTTCTGGGCATCACAAATAATGCATGGTATGTGCTCACTAGTTAGTGGATATTAGCCAAGGGGCGGGGGGAGTACAGAATACCCAAGATACAGTCGACAGAACTCAAAAAGGTCAACAAGCTGAAGTGCCAAACTGAAGACACTTCAGTCTCACTTGAGATAGAGAAGAAAGCAATCAAAAGTGAGGGAGAGACCTGGGAGGGAAAGTGGAGGGGAGAAGAGGAGGGAAGAAGAGGGGAACCTGATCTGGTATTGGGTGAGGGGAAGGTACTGAAGCCCTAAGGACTTGCAGAAAGGAAGGAAGCAGGCAACTTCAGGAAATAGGAGGTTGGAGGGACCCTCCAGAATGCACCAGAGACCTGAGAGGTGAGAGACTCTCAGGACTCAAAGGGAGGGACCTTAGATGAAATGCCAGAGAGTAGGGAGGGGGAACTTATAGAGCCCTCTTCCAGCAGGAAGACAGGGCATCAAGTGAGGGATGGGTTTGCCATCCTACAGTCATATCTCTGACCCATAATGGTTCCTATCTGAAAGAATTTCAGGAATGGAAATAGAGAGAGGAGCCTGAAGAAAAGAAGGTCCAGCAACAGACCCAAAGTGGGATCCAGCTCAAGGGGAGGTCCCAAGGCCTGACACTATTACTAAAGCTATGGAGTGCTCACAAAAAATGGATCTATCATAACTGCCCTCTGAAAGACCCAACAAGCAGCTGAAAGAGTCAGATGGAGATATTTGCACCCAATCAATGGACAGAAGCAGCTGACCCCTGTTGTTGAATTAGGGAAGACTGAAAGAAGCTGAGGAGAAGGGCAATCCTGTAGGAGAACCAGCAGTCTCAATCTGGACCCCCAAGATCTTTCAAACACTGGACCACCAACCAGGCAGCATGCACCAGCTGATGAGTCCCCCAACACATATACAACAGAGAACTGCCAGGTCTGGGTTTAGTCAGGGAAGATGCACCTAATCCTCAAGAGACTTGAGGCTCCAGGGAATTTAGAGATCAGGTGGAGTCGAGGTGGGGGGTAAGGACATCCTAGTAGAGACAGAGATGGGGAGGACGTATGGGATGTGGAACAGTCAGAGGGTGAAGTGATCTGGGAGGGGAATAAAAATCTGGAGTTAGAGAGACGGGGGGTGCAGGGAGGGAGAGAGAGAGAGAAGATAAAAACATAAAGGAAGAAACTATGATCATTTTAGAAAATGCAGAAAAATATTTTATGTTTAACAGTATGAAAAACATTCTCTTACAGACTGGGGTCAAAGGGGAGTAAACTCCAGGGCCTGGAGTGAGAGCATAGCAGCTAACTGCTCTAGCTGCTCTCCTGGAGATCTGGGGTCAGGGTCTCAGCACCCACATGGTGACTTACAACTATCTGCAATTCCACTCCCGGAAGATCCAATGCTCTCCTCTAGCCATTTTGGGCTCTGCCAACATCAGAAAGCTGCCAAGCCTCACAGATTCAAGTATAAATATAAATAGTTTAAAGAAAAGTAGGTAATGAATTTGAGAGGGAGCTGTGAGCAGGGGGAAGGGACGTGCCAGGGATTGGAGGGGAAAGGCCTACGCAGAACTATCACCATCTCTTACCTGCATTGCTGTCAAGGTCTCCTAACTAATCTTTTACCTGTTCCGTTCTCAACTCAGAAACCAAAGCCATACTTCCCAAATGATATCCAAGTCAAGATCATCAATGACTTCAAAACCTTCCAAGTACTTTCAGTCCATTCGGCATAAAAGACTCACTCTTCAAAATGACATGGAATGCCTGATGCAACCTGCGCCCCTGTGACCTCATCCCTGACCTCACCTGTCACTGCTCTTTCTCTTTTAAGCCATGCTGCCTCTTTTCCATCTACCAAGCAAGACATGCACTTGCTTCTAACACAACTCAACACTTCATCCACTGGGACAGCAATGCCTACCTTCCTTCCTTCAGACAGCTATCGGTCAACAGATAAAGAATTCAAAGAACAACACCCATTTAAGGTTTTGTAACTTCCTTTTGTTCTTTCCCTCCTCTGTCAAGAGGGCTCCACAGACCTCACCAATGTAGGAAAATGGAGATAAAGACATATACATAAATATATATTACAAATGTCATATTTACTCTTTATATTTGTATTCTAAAACATAAGGATATGTATTGATATGCTTATCTGCATGCTTTAAATTCTCAGAATCTATAAGAATTACAAATAGTTGAGTCTTCAAATATGTTTAATGAGTTAATATATTTATTTTGTAGAAGATACATTTCCATTATTTAAGGACTTACCTTGTAATTAATATATCCCTCTTCCTGAACTTTCATCCATTACACCCACATTTAAAAAAACAAAACCAAAAACAAACAAACAAAACCTGATCTCACTTCCTTGATTAAGCAACTCAATGAATGACCATCACATCACTACTTCATTTTGAAGTCATGTAATTTCCATGCCCAGTCATTGGTAAAGGCAGGAGGTAGAATTTTTGGCTAATATTTTAGAACCATTCTCCCTGAAGAAGTGACATATAAGACAATACAGGATTTTCCTTACTAGAACATGTGTTTATGTCCTGGTGAATATTCACATAAGGAATCCCTTCTAAACCGATGGGTGCTCTGTGGGCCAACATATAATCCTAGAAAATTAAGGAATACGTCACAGTTAATGCAAGCTCGGAAAAATATCATCTAGCTTGCTGTCACTTCATCAATGTAGACATATTTGAACTCTGTATCATGCAAAATGAACAGAGATACACTATATCTAGTAATCTTTCCATTGTCCTGCCCTTGTACCCCCTCTTTATTTTCATCATACATTGAAGTAGGAAAAAAATGTGCAACATGAGATTTTGCTTAAATCATCTTGTACTATACTTTATGTTGCAAAAAATAAAAGAAATTTAAAAGCAAATGAAATCTTAGAAAAATCTTAGAAAAATCTAGAAACTTTAAGTTAATAGTAAGCAAATTATCTACATTTTTAATTAAATATATCACGTGGTCAGATTGCTTTCTTGGTTAAGGTAAACTTGTTTGTTTAGTTTGCTTTTTTGGTTTTGCTTTTTAAAATCCAGCTAGAGATTTATTCTGATGCGAGTTATTGTTGTAGCTTCAAAGCTTAGTACTTTTAGCAAAAATACTTAGTATTTACAATACCACATCTACACATCCACTCATACCTCTCTTTGTCCTGTTTTATGAACATAGCCATTTAATGAAGCCAAGACAACCTTGCTCCCCTCCCTGCCGAGTCTTTGCTGACTAACACCCTGTTGTCAGACACAGTCTCAGGAATATACCTTATCTTCTGCCTCTTTTATGAACTGAAACAATTGCATTATAGTAGCTGTGATTCCTTTTCTGAACTTACCCCTTACCATTCTTAGCTTTCCATCTCCTTTGGAATTCTACCTCAACAGCAGCAGTTATAGCCTGCATCCTCCATCACTGACCAATCCAGAGATTTCTGATCAAGTCAGAATTGTGTTTTTAAATAACTGGTAAATACAGGGCAAGTTGCTAAACCCTTGGCACATGTGTGTGATTGCTGAAAAAGAAGCTCTAGTGAGAGGGTAAGGTCTAAAGACCTGTGTGGGAAATCAGAGAAGAGGATCTTCTCTTTCTAAATATCCCATGATCAATTAGTAAAATGTCAAAAGAAATCTCCAAGTCAGAATGACCTGGGAACTCACTTGCATTTACATATGTGTGTGTGCGATATATATATATATATATATATATATATATATATATATATATATATCACATTATCTCTGCCAAAACCCCAAGAGCCTCATCATCACCCCCCCCCCCCCCCACTGAATCAGAGGCCTGACTTTGATGACACTAGTCAGCATTATCCTTCTGGGCCTGAACACAGTCATCAAATAGACCTGTGATGACACAAAGCTGTGTTCACAACTTCACTTCTTATACCATGACAAAGTCAACATCCCCCGGAGTATCTTGACATAATGGGGAGGTGGGAAAGCAACTTCCAGAAGATCTTACACCCTAGCATCCCGTTTCTCCTACGCCTCTGCATACAGTTCAATCTCCCACAGAAATTCTAATATTTTACAAGAGGCACCCTGGGTTCAGGTTTAACAGTGAACTAAATAAAACTTTAGAAAACTTGTTAGAGCCTCTCTCAGCCATTCCAAACCCACA
This sequence comes from Mus caroli, assembly GCF_978045245.1. Lineage (NCBI taxonomy): Eukaryota > Metazoa > Chordata > Mammalia > Rodentia > Muridae > Mus > Mus caroli. Next base: position 24,136,799 of record NW_028227258.1, read on the forward strand.
AAAGACCTCAAATCAATGTTAATGGGTGCATCAAACACCATTCCTAAAGTCTAGCTCTCCAGCTCTATGTTATTATAAAGAGGTAAAATTTCAATCTCTTAATCCTGGCTCACACCCCCAGATCTTTTGGAACTTGAGTCTGATTTTAGTTCTAGAAACAGTAACAACTGCTACCAGTAGGTCTTGAGGTTAGCACTGTGTCAGCAGAGGCTATAACAGGTCCTTCAGGAAAGAGGGAACGTGCTCAGGTGGGGAGACAATTGGCTGCTAAAACTGGCAAATGGAGCTTATAAAACACATGAGTTCAACCTGACAGCAACAACGATTTCTATCCAAGTTTTCAGAATCCTAATCTTTCCCAAATTTCTCTCAACTTTTACATAAAAGAGTTCAATATTACAATACAACCACTTTTATAATTAGCCTTCAGGCTTTATTTTCAGAAAACTCAACAGTGCGAGCTACTATATTTAAGTTATCCTATATAAATAAAGAGTCCACATACTGCAACACTATACAAGCACATTCACCATGGTTTCTCTTAAGATTCATTTCAAAGGAGTTGTTCTAGTCTGTTTTTCTGTTACTGTGATAAAATACTGAATCCAACTTAGGAAGCAAGGGGCTTATTTGGTTTGCTCTATTAAAACCCATGAGAGCACACACTGGATAGATTGGGTGTGATATCACCCACTGTGTTCTGTCTTCAGCTTTGGTGTTCTGTGGGACTTGGTATCCTGCACAGGACTTGAAAAACTGACAGAGCAAGAGCCAGAAGAGCCAGGGGCTGTGCTCCAAGCTGAGATGGTGGGTGAGCTACAGAGTACAGGCAACTTTAACCCAATCCCCAGACATTTACATTGTTACAGACACTGCTTTCATAGGACCTTCTACAGCTCTCAAACTTGCTAAACTAGCCCGAACTGAACCATAGAACAAGGGAATTCTGGGAGACACAGATCCAGCTTAGCACAGTTGATGAAATCTGAAGCCGCAGAATTATCCCTCCAATATTATTGTCTCCTCTGCCTCTTTCAACTCATTTCCACTTACAGCCACCTATCCGCTCCTCCTTTTGTCAAATAAAAGTCTTCATTCCTTCCATGCACTCAAACAACTGTCTTCGGGTAGAAATGTTCAATATATCTCACATGTTTAATTACTTCATAAGCTTAGGCTTACATGCATGTGTATGTGTGTGTATACACACACACATGTATGTATATTATGTGTATATATATATATATATATATATATATATATGTGTGTGTGTGTGTGTGTGTGTGTGTGTGTACCACATATGTATGTGAAATCAAATCTTTGGTTTTCACTTTGAGATAACATTAATATTTCAAAATTTAAAATTTCCTTGACCAAACAAAAATATCTTAACACCACAAACTGAATTACATGCAAAAATAATATGTAGTAAAAATAAAATGATGTAGATAGCAATAGCTGCACTTTGCTACTTTATGGGTTCTTCTTCTCCCTTTTTCCCCCCAGTTTCTCTCCCAATCACTAGATAGAGAAAGAAGGATAGAGAGGGGAGAGAGATCTTTGAATCTAATTTCTTTCTCCTTGTTTCTTCTTTGTTTGTAGCTAATCTTTGTGACTTTGTGGGTTCTTTTTCCCACCCTTTATCTCCCTGATTTCACCTCCTATCACTAGATAGGACCAAAAGAAGAATAGAGGACAGAGAGAGGGAAGGATGGAGGAAGGGAAAGAGGGAGGGAGGGATAGGGGAAAGAGACAGAGATCCTTGAATCTAATTTCTTTTCTTGTTTCTTCTTTGAGAGCAACTACTAGACCACAACCAATTCCCCTGAATCACCAGCAACCAACAACCAACCACTCTGGGCCCTAACATTTACATGCCCTCTCAAAAACTATCTGAAGTCGGCAAAGCCACCCAAGGGGCAAATTGTACACAACTGCTGCAGATAGTCAAAAGCTGCCCCATATCACCAGACCTGGGAATTAAAATAAAAACAATTCTTCTGTGTGTAAAGAAACGAAACTTCCGGAATTGTCACCTCAGATAGCATGATGTATTTCTGCAAAGCTGTGTCAATTAAGTTAAACCTGAGTCAAAAGATCCTATATTAGGGCTAGTGATGTATCTCAGTAGATAAGAATGCTCACCTTACAGAACTGGAGCAGTGATTCTATCCCCAGAACGTCATACAGGGGCCATAGTAGAGCATACCCATAATCCCTTGGGAGGTGGATGAAGCTGAAGGTCATTCTCAGTGCTACATAGTGAGTTCAAGGTCAGCCTGGGCTGTTTAAGTGCTTGGGTCAAAAACAAAATCCTTTATAGTATTTCCTTCCCGTCTTTTGTTTCACTGGAATACAATTATATAAAGTAGAGTTACAACGGTCTACCTATGAGAAAGGTTTACCATCAGCCTTATATGACACCTCTTTGCTAAAGAGTTGCTAAATGTGAAGTTATTATTCATTATCGAGAATTCTACTTTAGTAAAGATTGACTTTGAAGATGGCTTCAGATTCTTATAACATTCCAGCTTTGGTAATTTCACTTATATTTGACATTTTATGAATTTAAAAAAAAATCAATTGCACTCTTGGATGATTCACTCAGCTCCTCATATAAAATACCCTTTGTATAAATTAACTGTGTCAATCATGGCCCTATGCCATCACCCACACATGAATGCACAAAAATAACCAATAACATGGGTTCCTGTCTTCTTCATTCCATATACTGCCTGTGGCCAAGAATCATTAAAGTCAAAACTCTAATACAATTTAAGTTTACCCTGCTCCACTCCTGTGTTCCTACTTGGCATTTCTTTATCTGCTGTATCCCCCACCCATTCTGACCGTCTCCTTTCTGTGTCCTCAGCACTCCACTATCACATGATATGGTTCCCTAGTGTTACTGGGGAACCATATCATGTTCCCAGTAACCATATCATGTTGAAGTAGAAGCACTTTAGCAATAAAAGTTGAAAAATGGCTGGAGAGATGGCTCAGCTAGTGCCGAGATGGCAACATAGTCATGAGGACCTACATTCAAATCCCTAGTACTTGTATAAAAATCTGAAAGCACACCTGTGTCCTGGAATCCCATCTCTGGGAGGTATGGACATACTGACACCTGATGCTCACTGGCCAGCTGGCATAGCCAAATTGGTGAGTTCCAGGTTTACTGAAAGATTCTGACTCAGAAGATAAGGTACACTGGAAATATTGGCACATGTCTTTAATCCCAACACTCTGGAGGTCGAGGCAGGTAGATCTATCTCTGAGTGTGAGGCCTGCCTGATACACAGGGCAAGTTTCAGACCCATAAGGATAAAATAGTAAGATATGGGGAGGGAAAAGAAAAAGGAAAGTGAAAAACAGAAAGAGAAAAGAGTAAGAGATAAAGCTAAGAAGATTGCTGGGTGAGTAAAGTATGTATCACTAAGGCTGACTAAGGCTGATGGTCTGAGTTTGATCCCCAGACTCACATGACAGAAGAACAGAACATTATCTACAAGTTGTTCTGACTTTCAGATGCATACTATGACATGTGTGTGTCCCACCTTATACACAATTAATTAATTGTATTAATTAACCCAAAAAAGGTAGAGAGTGAACAAGGAAGACACCCAATGTTCAACTCTTGTTTCCACACATACCTGATTGCACAGGTGCACACATGCAAACATAAGCATGCACAAGCACACATATGCCACCCACATACATACACAGTTACAGACACACACACACACACACACATACTATTCTCAATCAGTGTCACTGAAACATTACTTAAATTGCTGACATTAAGCTCTCTCTCCTGTCCACTCACAGAACTGACTCTCCCTATGTTTCATCTCTAAGGTAGACAGGAATGTGAGATGAAGCTTAGGACCCAACTTCCCCCAGCAGAGATATTAAACCAGGAATACCATATTCTTAGTCTTTCCAAAGGGATTGTGTCAGCCAATCATAAAACAAAACAAAAAATGTGCATATTTATGTACATAAAAAAGAATAATTTTCTTCCATGACACTTAGTAAAAATCCATACTTGCTGCTAGACTAGCATCCTTAACAAGTGCATGTAACAGCAAGGCACAATAATGAAGCAGAGAGAGTTTTATCATCTGCACTTGCAACATGTGGTTTAATTCTACACCAGAAGAAGACCTTACTACCCTACCAAGAGTTGCAAAGTCCAGTCAAAAGGACATTGCAAAGTTATGGGAGAATTAAAACCACAACCAAGTAAGAGGTTTCATGTCTTTCTTTTTTGAAAATTGTTGTATATTTCATTTGTTGAAATTATAATGTCAGAAATCATATTGACTTGCACAATTCATTTTTTTCACTCAGTATCTTATAGAAAACTTTAGTATTTGAGTAAGTTTTGGTGTGTTTATCAAAGCACAACATTTAGTACAACCCAGGATTATTATCTCTTATACCCGAAAGCATCAAAATACTAAAAATAAGACAAAACTGAAGAGTGGGGCCCTTTCTTTATTTCAAATCCTGATTGTTTCTAAGTAGCTCTCTGAGAAGCAGCACCCACTCCAGGGCATTATATCACTTTTCTTCTTTTATATTTCTCTCTCATTTAACTCATGTGTCTTCATTTATATTAAAACCTTTTCTTTCTCCACTAATTTGTATTAACTTTACATCCCAGTCACAGCCATCCTCCTTCCTCTCTTCCCAGTCTCATCCTAACAAATTCCTTCCATTGTCCCCTCCCCTTCTCTTGGGGGGGGGGCCTCTTGGGTAACACCCTACCCTGAGACATGTAATCCAAGCAGGACTACGCACATCCTCTCCCACTGAGGCCCAACCCAAAACCTTTTCTTAATAAACTCAAGCTTTGCTTCTAACCCCTGAGTATATTGCAAGCCTGCAAGAAATGTTTAAGGCACTTCCCAGCCCATGCTTGTAGACTAGATGACACATTTCGTGTGTACGTGCTGCTACTATTTTGCAGATGTCTACAGTGTGCGTGTGTTGTACATCACTTCTGCACAGTTCTTCACAGGTTTTACCTTCTAGCTTATTTTCTCTTTCTCCATCATTATCTACCATGCACAGTTCTCGGGACATCTCAAGTATGGCTGCAAATTGAAATTCATAATGAGATTTTAGAAAGCACTAGTGTGTGCAGTCCAGTCTCAGAAATGCAGGTTTAATTTATTTGTGATGGCGCCTTGGAATTTGGTATTTTCTGTAAGCTCAAGGGGTCATTTTAATACATAGTCAAGATTGGTAGAGTAAGATAAACAATCCTCTCTATTCAGGTCTCCCTATCCCTGATCTCCTTTCCTTCTGAGGCCTTCTCCCCTCCCCTCCCTAGTAACTCACCTCTATAATAAAATGAGGTTTCACCAGTGCCCTCCAGTTTCCCAGGAGACTCATTTCAAGTACATGACTCACTAAGCAACTCCTTCCAAACTTCTTAGGACCCCCATTGGGTGCTACTCCAATGGACAGTTTTAAGCCCAGCCACCCCTCCTCATGGTTTCATTGCCCAGCATCATATTTACCTGGAGCTCAGTGGTCCACAGTCATCCTCTGAACAACTCAGGGCAGCTCAGGGTTCACGTTCACCAAGGCTTCTCCTGGCCTCTCACCATGGGAAGCCTCAGCTGCTCTCCCTGAAACAGTTAATTCTGGAGCTTGCATACCAGTAATACATGGAGACTTCTACACATTACCAAGTTCAGCTGTCAGCTCTGAGATGCAGCCTTGAGCTCCTCAGACCACAGTGTGTCTGCGCTGACTCTGAGAAAATAACGTCCAGAAGGTTTCACCTGAATGATGCTGATAGCCTATTACTCACAGATGGTTCTTCAGTCCCATGCAACCAGCATCAATCGTCCTGCTGAAGCAACGTTTTCACGTCCACATATCCTTAATCCAAAACATCACATAAATGCCCTAGTAGAGTCTTTGCACCTCTCTGAAACTTTGTAAGCCAGACCCCCCATCATCTGGACCTCTCTCACCAAGCCCCTATTTTTCGCAACTCCTCACAACAGTTCATTGAGCTCTGGGAACTTGCCTCAGTCATTCCAGGGTTCTCAGGAAATGGAGGACTGGATTGGTGCAAAATCGGAGTCTCATGCAAAAATGTAGGCACAGCTGACAATAGGCTTTACTAACCCAGATCTCCCAAATCCTTTCACAACCTTTCAAAAAAGAAAAAATACAGTCAGGCCCATCGCAACAATATCCCACCCTCTGATACCAAGTTCTATCCTTGTTTGGTTCTTGGGTGCTGTGATAAAACTCTGACCAAAACCAACGTGGAAGGGTTTATCTTACCAGTTACAGTGTCTTGAGGGATGCAGACGGAGAAACTGAAGAAGAGATCACAGAGGAACATTGCTTGTTGACTTACTCTCTGAGGTTTGTTCAGCTGCCTTTCTCGTACGGCTCAGGACCACCTGCTCTGGAGTAGAACTGCCTACAGTAGCTGGGCCCTCTCACACCAATCACTAATCAAGAAAATCTCCCATATACATAGTCACAGGCTAATCTAGTGGAAGGGAAAACATTGACTTAATTGAGGTTCACTCTTCCTGGTTGACTCTAGTTTATGTCAAGTTGACCAAAACTACTTATCACACCTGCGCAATCCAATCCTTTAAAGTTTATTCTATTTAAAATGTCAGTTCTATGGTTGTTCCCTCTTTTCCCTATATCGTCAGTCATTTTTTTCTTCTCTGTTTCCATCTGGTGAACAAAATTTCCAAATATCATCTGACTAAAACATCTTGTGATCCTGCATGCCCCTACCCCAGGCCCTATTTCATTTCCCTTCATAACAAATCCAATCTTTCCAGTTCTCAAACAATAATCTTGCTTTTATCCTCAAACCCTCCAGATAGATAGATACATACATACATACATACATACATACATACATACATACATAGATGATAGATAGATAGATAGATAGATAGATAGATCTATCCACTTGCACATTGAGAACAATCCTGTGTGTTTCACCTCTAGCATGTAAGAACCTAGCAATGTTCACAACTTCCACTCTAACCACCCTACCCCAGACCACTGTCCTCTCCTGGAACCTTGCAAGGCACCCTAACTAGTCTCAGTTCTTCTCAATCATCACGTTTTTTCCCTCAACTCCTCAGACTAAAAGCCGCCTCCACTGACATTTTGTCATTCAAAACCTAAGCCAGACTTCATGATATGGTCCAAAGGGTCTTCTACCACATCTCTAAACTGACTCCCGATCTCCTGTCATCCTGACTCAGGAGGATCTGGCGTAGCTTAACCTGAGCTAAACCATAGAAAGCAGGCTCTCGGTGTCACCTCTGGTGTTTGCTTGCCCTTGTGCCTGGAAAACTCCTCAGAATAGCCCTTCCTTGTTCCTTTCAGATATTTCTTTAAACATCACTCCATGGGAGGTTTTCCTGCTATTACCTTATAGAAAAGTCCCCACTGGTCCTGATACACATACATGACACAGTTATAACACCAAGCAGCTCATATTATACATTACATGGACTATTGAATTCACATAGTCAGCTGTGAGTACGTAGCTGTAAATGACCGTATTTGCCCCTGTACTTGCTCGCTCTGTTCTGTATTCTTGGCCCATGAGACTGTTCTTGGTGTGTAATAGGTTCTTACCTTTGACTGAGTTAGGTTGAACCACACTGAACTATATGTAGTTTGTTCTCCTTCAGTTCATTCTTCCAAGGCCCTGAAGTGAGGGCGCCCTAAGAGTCTAGGAAAGTGTGTAACAGTCTAGACAGGGGCTTGGAATACTCGTTTGCAGGGAAGAAACTCCAAACCCACATATGCAGGGTGTTTTCTGTGTGTTGATTTTATGGCCATCAATATTATTACATTCCAAAACACATATTGCGAGATCCTCTGGTACGCACTATTAGTGAGTACAAATTAAATATAATATTTACTTTTTTGATTTTTGACTCCTGGAAATTAAAATTCCAAACACGAGATAGATGCTTTACCTGATTCTGAATTTCAGGGAACATGTTCTTTACAAAAGGAAGAAATCTCTTGTTTTGGTTACCCAGAGAATCTCATTGCTGAATCTTAAATCAGATCGAGCGCACAGGAAGGAAACACAAGTGTTGCGTAAGTTTGTGCAAAACTAACTTTACTATCTGCCTTTAATTTAAGGTTTATCTCTCCAGTGTGAAATACTCCACTAAACTCTCAAACATCTCAATCTCATCATAAGACTGCCTTCACATCATGCTCTCTGTGTTGCTCAGACTTCTCCAAGGCTGTATTCTTCATAACTCTAGGGTTAACCTTGTGTGTTTCAAAGGTTGTATTCTGATTGAAAACTTTTGTTGATAATCTTAAACACCTCAGGCCCATGGCCATGTCCAACATTGCTATAGGATAACAGTCTTAAAAAGCTTAAGGGACAGACATTATTATTATTATTTTATTATTATTATTATTAATCTCTATTGCAAATAAACAAGTTGAAAAACAAGGAAGTTCCCCAGTGTGTCCAAAGTGCCGAAATTCCTAACAGATGGAGCTCAAGCCAGGCAGTAAAGCTAAGGATGGCACACCCATCCCCCATGGAACACCTGCCTCCCATCACATCCACCCAGCATCATCTCTGAGTAGTAAGGTCTAGTTAGGACCTGTACCTTTGCTGTATTAAAAGATGGCTTGAGAAAGGCCACAGACACTCTCTTTAGAAACACTACTTGTTACTCTTAGCACCTAGGGAATCCTCACCCTCTGTCAGCTGTTGCTAAAATGGCTAAGCAATTGCTTTCTCCCTGACTCCAAGCTGCCCCTCAGTAATACTTTAGTGATGAAGACTCCAGTCCCAGGCAAAGGGAGTCTGCATCCCATGCTAAGTAAACAGGATGGTTGGTGAGGATGCACAGACACAGGAGCCGAGATCATGCCTGACTTTGCTGGGGACATGCTATTGGATCATAGGCATGTCATATCTAAAAATCTGAAATAATTGTGTTGGGTATTAGAAAAGTCCTTTTTCTCTCCCTTTCATTGTTCTTTCCACTCATCTTCCTAAATATTAGGATCTCCTATGCCTTTCTTTTACTAATTTAGTGGGATTATTCTCCTTCCAAAAAGTTATCTAAATGGCATTTGTTTCTGAAAGTCCAAAACATCTTTCTTTCCTTTAATGGATCTCTTTGGAGAAGAGACAAAAACGAGTTTAGATTCATCACTGGGGACAAACTGTATCCTCATCAATATTCTAAGAGACAATTAGGGTTGCTATGAGAGGTTCCAGTGTGCACGCTGCTGTAGCAATTATTCTTGAATATGTCCACAAAAAAATGCCATGGGAAAAAAGTGTTCTGAGTGATATTTGAAAAATAGCAAAGAAAATTTTTCTAGAATATTTATTTCAAACAAACATCCCCAAGAGGATGAATAGTAAGGAAGAGTTTAATCAAAATCAGTAACTAGAAACACAAACATTTTTAACAACAGCAAAAAAGGCACGACCTCAAAAATCCAGTTTTATTTGAAATAGGCTCTCCTTCTTGGATTGCCAGTTTCAATTTTTACCTTCAGAGAAGATCAAATTGGTAGTGAAATCAAAGGCAGTCGTGTCTGTAATTAAATTTTGTTTTGGCACTCCTCATATTACTTGGGACCCTTACTAGTTGGAAATTGCCCAACTATTTTGGCCATGTGCAGGGCAACACACACCAATGTTGTGGCTTGGAGCTTGCTCTACTAGGTCTCATCACAGCCAGGAAAGGCCATTAACACGGTTGGTAAAGGTAGAAGCAGATGTACTGGAAATCCACGCATCTCAACTCTTTGTCCAGAAACATATCTGTGGCATTACTGGACTTGGCCAGTTATAGAAAATAATGAAAAGATGCTGTAATTTCATAACTCTAATGATTTTCTTCATTTCCTTCTGACTGTGCTAAATTGTTTATTGTTTGTAAATTTTACCAGCATTATGTGTATTAGCAGTAACTGGAGATGGTGCAGATTGAGCCGTCACTGGGCTTCACAGAAACAACAATGGATAGTGTGGTGGAACTTGTGGCCTTTTGGAGACCCTGGCTCTTGAGACCTACAGATGTCACCCTGTGCATCTCTCTGTACTGGTTAACACTGTAGTGAGCCAGGCTTGCTGTAAGTTGCACCCTTAGGAAAGTGGCATTTGCAGCAACCACATTGGACTCAAATCCCATATATATCATAACCTTGATTAGCCTTGTATCCTAACGTTCATGCTTTATCTAGCCAAGTGGCAGAATTGCCAGCAGCAGACCCTCAGAAGAACGCACGGCATCTCAGACTGCTCCTTCCTCCATAGCTCGAGGATGCACTTATATACATCCATAATTGGCTCACCTGACTGATGCAGCTAAATGGAATGGCTATTTTTTTTTCTTTAAAAATGAAACATCTCAGAAACTGGATCTGAAGAAAGTATTCATTCACAGTGTGTGTGTGACCAGGAATCAAAAGTTTATAAAACTATTTCATTAAAAGAACTGAGATTGCCTCTTTGAAGAGTAACCAGTTCCTCATTTTTAAACATTCAGTATTCTTGAATGAGGTATCTCTTGCAATGGTAATCTCTCAGTATTATGAAGCCCTGAAAGTAGGCCAGTGGCAGTATTGAGATATGATGAGTTACTTACACATGTTAAAGCCATGAAATTTCCTGACATAATAAATATGAGATGTAAAGAAAAAAGCAATAAAAGAAAAACTAATACTTACCATTTCTTCTCAGTGGATATGACTCCTATTTTGTTTAGCAGTTGATGCTTACATGCCTAAAGGTTCATACTTTGATCTGGCCTTGTCTTCTCTTCTGTTATCCTGATGGCTTTAAGACTATAGAATGATGGAGTTGTTGTCAACTTAGACAGAGACAGTCAAAAATGGAACTGACTGAGACAGGCAGAGCAGAAATTCATTTCAAAGATGTTCATATTGAAATATCTGTTAAATATTTTGATGCAGATGTGGAAGAAGTAGTTGAATGAAATAAAAGTCTGGAGTTTGAGAGCTCTAGATATAGAGATTAAAAACAAGTGACTTTTGGGTGTATACCTAAGATACAATTCACAGACCACATGAAGCTCAAGAAGAAGGAAACAAAAGTGTGGGTGCTTCAGTCCTTCTTAGAAAGGGGAATAAAAAACTCAAGGGAGCAAATATGGAGACAAAGTGTGGAGCAGAGACTGAAGGAAAGGCCATCCAGAGACTGCCCCACCTAGGTATCCATCCCATATACAATCACCAAACACAAACACTATTGTGGATGCCAAGAAGTGCATTCTGACAGCCTGATATAGATGTCTCCTGAGAGGCTCTACCAGAGCGTCTGACATATACAGAGGCAGAGTCTCACAGCCAACCATTTAACTGATCACGTGGTCCCCAATGGAGAAGTTAGAGAAAGGACTGAAGAAGCTGAAGGGCTTTGCAACCCCATAGGAAGAACAACAATATCAACCAACCAGAGTTCCCAACTACCAACCAAGGAGTACACATGGAGGGACTCATGGCTCCAGCCCTATATGTAGCAGAAGGTGGCCTTGTCAGGTATCAATGGGAGAAAGGCTCTTGGTCCCATGAAGACTCCATGCCCCAGTATAGGAGAATGTGAGGGTGGGAAGGTGGGAGTGGGTGGGTCAGTGGAGGCATACCCTCATAGAAGCAGGAGGAGGGGAGATGAGATGGGTATTTCTGGGGGATGAGGAATTGGGAAAGGGGATAACATTTGAAATGTAAATAAATAAAATATCCAACTTAAAAAAAAAAACTAGCAAGTTAGCTAGCTAGGAGTATTTTCCAGGCTGAGCAGAGAGTTTGTTACAAGTTCACAACCTACCTGGCCTATCATGGTGAGTTCTAGAGCAGCCTGGGCTACAGAGATAAACCTTGTTCGATAAATAAGCAAACAAAATAATAACATTAGCAAGTCATCCCACGTGAACGGCCTTAAAATCCATGAAAGTATTTAAGGTAATCAGGATATCAGAAGAGAAGATGACAAAGCCAGACCAAGTATGAACCTTTAGACACCTTAGCATCAACTGCTAAGCAAAACAGGAGTCATATCCACTGAGAATAAATGGTAAGGCAGGGGGAAGTCTACTGGGCTATGAGGCTTGGAACCCAGGCAAATGAGCATTATGGAAAAGTAAAGCAGAAAAGAGAGGGCGAACCATTGTAATTTGCAATGTAAAAGGGACTGGTGAGGATAATGAAGCTAAATTAGAAAAGAAAAAGAAAAAAATCCTAACAAAATAATGATCACATGGCTTGTATCATTATCTAGTAGGCAGAAGAATGGCCAAAGATATCTATTTCTTACTCCTCAAAACTTGTACATATATCATGCAGTGTGGAAAAGGGGAATTAAAATTATAGGTAGAATCTAATTTATAGACTTTAAAAATTATATTGGATTGACCAGATGGTCCAGTGTATTCAAACAGTGCTTTAAAGCAGAAGAGGGAGGCAGGAATATTTATGTCTGAGTTATGTGAGGTGGGAAGGAGTCTGCATACTATTGATAATTTTGAAAGGAACAGCCATGATGGAAGAATATAACTGGCTTCTAGCAGCTCGAAAAGCCAGGGAACATTTTTCTCTAGAGCCTTTGAGAAAATAACAGCTCTGCCAACACTGTGATTTTAGCAGTTAGGACCCCCTAGACTCCAGGCTTACATAACTATAAAATAATAAATGGCTGTTATTTCAAGCCGCTAATATTGTGCTAATTTGTTGTCACAGCAATAGAAATCTAGTAAGAGGGAGCTCTTAATCTTATCATGGTTTTGCCTGAAATTTCAGCCTTCGTGTTCTAACGGCCATTGTAGTGAAACTGCAAATATGCTTTCTGAGTTAGCGTAGCTAAAACTAATCTTCCATAATCCATCTACAAATAGGGCAAACTTCCATGAAACTGGCACAGAACAATGAAAAGACTAGCAAAGAGACGATCTAAAACACGTGAGGGATGAAAATTCAAACCATAGATTTGAGAGGGAGACAGAGACAGTAATTAGCAATAGTTCTCTTTATGTTCATGTAGCATCTCAAGGCCCATAGAAAGTGAAAACAAAACCAACCTGAACTAGTCGTTTTCTTAGAATGTTTACATTTGTTTGTTTGTTTATGTGTGTTAGGGGGCGGGGCATGCCACAGAACAAGTGTGGAGGTCAGAGGACAACTTGCCGGAGTTGCTTCTCTTCTTTCACCAGGTGGGTCCCAAGGATCAAACTCAAATTATCAGTCTTGGTGGCAAGTGTCTTTACCTGCTGAGCCATCTTGCTAGTCCCCATAAAACTGTCATGATAAGCAGCATTTTTGTAGATATCTCATGACTTTACTTAGGAGTAGTCAACAAATATCTCTCCACCCCAGGCACCGACAAGAGACCAATTATTCTACCTAAGTCTAGTTTGGTAAAGCAATGAGATGAACTGAGGTTACCTGTAGAAGCTAGGGAAACGTATGTGGCAGCTCCACCATCAAAGTCCCCTCTCCTAAACTGCTATCCATTTATACATCCATGAATAAGCCTCACTCTCCTCCTCTGCCACCTTGCACACTGCCTCCTACCATGCTGCCTATGGGCTGCTTTTGGGAAGTCTCGTGCATCAGTTTGTGATAACGAGTCCAATCTTGTGAGCTCTTCATCAGGAAAGCAGAGCTGCTGTCATTTTCCGGTGGTAATGTCCATGTAATACCCATATCAGTTACTTTCTTGCTGCTGTCATAAAATACCATGACGAGAAACAGCTTGAGTAAGAAGAGTTTATTTGGGCTTATGGTTCCGGAAGAATAGCATTCCATCATGGAAGGGAGGCATGGCTACAATCAGTAGGGATCCCAGCAGGAGGAAGAAGCTGAGAGCGCACATCTTCACAGGCAAGCATGAAATGCAGAGACAGAACTAGACATAGGGCTAGGCTATGCCCACTCCCAGAGACAAACATCCTCCTGCAAGGCTGCATCACCTAAATATCCCCAAGCAGCACCTCCAATGGGGAACCAAGTGTTTAAGTGCCTGAGGCCATGAAGACATTTCTTATCCTAACCACCACAATCTCAAGGAATGGTTCCACAGCATTCCACTCCTCTCCTCTATTCTTTCTACTGCCTTTATCACATTTCCTGAACCTTAGGGGAAAATGTGTGTGTGTGTGTGTGTGTGTGTGTGTGTGTGTGTGTGTGTGTGTTTGTGTGTATGTGTGTGTGTATATACATATATATGTGTATATATACATATATATGTATGTGTGCATATATATATACATATATATGTGTGTGTATATATACATATATATATGTATGTGTGCATATATATGTGTGTGTGTGTGCATATATATATATATATATATATATATATATATATATAATTTCTCAAATCAAAGGTTGAGGATTTGACCTCTATTACAAAACCAGCCATTCACAGCATTTTGAACCGCTGTTAATCTCCACACCTGCTATTGCCCATTGGAAAACAAGGTTTCTTGACCCAAGCTTTGCAACAACAATACATTATAGGAATGAACTTAATTTGACAAGCACACCATATACACTTAGCAAGCAATAACACACTTCCACACCAGAATCTATAACCTTCCCATCCATAAGTTTTTATACCTGTTTACAGTATAAAATCCAGGCTCCTTCTCATGTAGTGAGCTTTAAGTGTACCAGGAAAGCCATTGGTTTCACCCCTAAGAGTCATGCCACTATTTCGGCAGTGGGCCCACCTTCCCTGGCATGGGGAAGTTCATAACCAAGTAAGAAAATTGGTTATAATATTCCCCCCAGCAACCAGTATAGCACTTTCTGATATGTTAAAAGTTGGTAGTCAGGAAATTTACAGCTTAGTCCTGGCTTGATCTCTATGACCCATAACCAAAGCATATGGCACCTTCAACAAGAGTCTTACCAACCAATTTGAATATGCAATCCACAGCAGTAGCAATAGCCTATAGTCTTTGGGGCCTCCATGGACAACATCTTACAGAGAGGTAACCCATCCTTGGCATTTGGATATTCATTCAATATGAATGCTTCAATGTATGCCTTTTTCCATCCACACAGAGTAGGTTTGTGCACTTAAACTTCTTCACTAATGATTCTTACACTTACCTGATCAAACTGTCACAGAATTTTTCTTGCCCTGTTGGATGTCGTCTGTGTCATACCTAGCTATAAAATTCCCATGAATTTCACAGCTGCACCTGGTTCTGTACCTTGTGCAGACTGATACCACTGAGTGAGCTTGTACATCTTTTGTATGCTTTTCCCAATCTGTAGAACACTCACAGATCAACAGTATATTATCTATGCAAATGAAGCCTTTTCACAGGGGGTGGGGAGGTTATTAAAAAAAGGTCCTAGGCCACCAGCCCATGACAGACAGTGAAACTACAAAGGTTACCTTGGGCAAGTACTTTCAAATGCAATGTTGACCATTCCTGGAGAATGAAGTTGACCTTGGAACTGAGGTGGCAGGAAAATATGAAAGAAAGCAGAAGGTCCAACAGAGCATGGAAAGATTTCATCAATAATTCTAACTGTTCTGCCAATAAAAAGCAATATTGAATGCAGAGGAATGGATGAAGAGCTCTGCTTTACATAAGACTAATTCATGGTCATTCTCCATGAGCCACCAGCTTTTTGTCCCTTCCAGTCATACTGAGCTGTTGAAAGGGCCTTGGACTGAGCAAATAGTGTACTTTTTTGATAGCATCCTCTCAGCATCCTATGTTGTTGGGTATTTACTACTCTACGAGGAGTGGACAACTTCACAGGCTCCCACTTCACCCACTCAGGATGGCTGTCTTTACTGTGCTCAGGTCAGCTTCTTCAGTCATGGCTTGCAGGATGTATCCTAGCAGGACATCCATCCCCAGTATACTTTAGGGCAGGTTCTATCACAAGTCAGAATAGGACATTGTATTACTCATTGTCTATGCTCCCACTACACTCAAACTGATTTTATCTGCCCCGTGTCCCATAACCTTAAAAACTCAGGCTGACTTTGGCCTTTTCCCAAGGGCCAATCCCAATTCAACGAACTTGAGGCAGACTGTTCCCTGTGTCATAGCTTCCTACACAGGCCTATTTGCATCCTGAGCCTTGGACTTTTCCCTTTCTTTGTATTAAAGGTCAGACATGAGGGTATGATTTTTTGAGGCTGTGTTTGTTTGTTTGTTTGTTTGTTTGTTTGTTTTTAATCACTGTTATATTACTCTCCTCACTGCCTTATTTTTCTCATCGTCTCCTAGTTCAGAGATCCCAGAAGAATTTATCTATCACAAATCCAATTTGTCCTCTCCTTCCCATACTTACTCTCCAAGCATAAGAAGTGCAAGCCAACACCCCCATCTCCTCCTCTCTTCCGTTGTTCTTGCCAATTCATAGGGCAGTGTAGAAGATAACATATGTATTACTGTTTCTCGTTGTAATTACCGCCTGATGTGGCCAAGTCTTGGCAGACTGAGCACTAAGTCTCACTTGTTAACCTTATCACCCATAGCAGGGGAGATTTAACTTTTGCCACAAGCTTCCTTTGATCTTGTTCCATATTTGCTACTTTCATAGATGACAATATATTTTCTAGTACATCTGCTGTTTGGGGTAAATCCCTGTATTCACATTAGAAGACCCCATTCATCAAGATTAGCTACTCTGTGCCATAAAAAGGAAGATGTTTACCATGGCAATCCATCCATAGACACTCCACTTTCAGATCAAAGAGTCTGTGTCATGTCTTATCACCCACAGCAGGCACATTACAACTGCTACTGCAACAAGAAGGCGTGGCATTCCATTCCTCGGGCAGAAGAGTGGATATATCAGGATTGACCTGCATGAGCCCCTTGTTCCCTGCCTCGGGAGGTCCATAAGGAAATGAATGTTATTTGGCCCCAATCTTGAGAGATCTCGTGGGGGTAATCACAGCTGCTCTGAACCTGAGATGCGAGGTGACTCTGTTTATGTCATGCTTCAGTGACTGAGTCCAAAATATTGGAGTGAAAACAAAATACATCAGACGAGAAATTAAAGGCAGATAGATAAGGGTAAGAAGTCTTCCCATGTAAACCGAATGGGGGCTCGTGGAGGAAGACAAACGGGACTCCACATTGCAAGAACAATGGCGATTAGGCATATTTGCTTTTAAAATTGTAGACAACATAACCCCCCTTTGATTCTCCTGTCTTGAGATTACTATCATCCACCACTAGTTTAAACAGAGAGGGATGCACGCATTGGAGTGCTTTATGTCTAATCAATCCGTAATTCTAATTCCCACAAATACCCACCTATCCCAACATTGTCATCTGCTTCTGCAACTGAAGCAAACGCCACTTTTTACTTCCCAACGTCTTCCCTGGCTCCAGTGTTTTCCTTTCCAGTCTCTACTGTTCAGATTCTTAGAGGCCCTAAGAGTGTAAATCACATCATATATCCTCAGTTAAACACTCCACTGGCTTCCATGGCTTGCTTGAAATACATACACCTTGCCATGGATTATGGAATGATTCCTAACAATCTAATCACTCTCTTTCCTTTCTTCAACCTGGCACTCTAGTTGTGAACTATAAAGAACAGTTCCTTGCAAAACAACAGTGTTCAAAGCCTAAGCCTGCAGTGTACATTTTTCCCAGCCTGGAGTACACTTCTACATACCCACTCCTGACCCACTGGCCTTCCCCAGACTAATTGTGCATATGTTTCCAATCCCAAATACAAACATTACTTTATACAGGGAAGCTTCCTTGATTTCCAAAATGGAGTCAAGCACACTCTGTGGGCCCCAAAACGTTCTATAACCGCATAGCATATTGCAGTTGCTTGGGTGTGTTTTCCAGTCTCCACCCATAAACTGTTTGCACTGTGGAAAGAATGACTTCATCCCGAGGAGCAAGTTAACTATTACATCAAGCAAACTGCCTGGCCAAAACCAGGTCTCCATAATTTTTTCATTCAAGTGCAAAATAAACAGCATGTATCTGTGAGGACAGAGAAAGAAAGAGAGGTATAAAATGCACATTGTTTTTCAACTCAAACCAAATGTCAGTTGGTTCTTTAAAATGAGCTGCTATAGCAAAAAGGTTTGAACCAAACACCATTTTCACAGCACTAGAACCTAAGAAATCCAAAAATTCAAATGGTAGAGTCACTGTTGGAGAGGACCCACATTCTGTTCACAGACCTTTCTATCTCTCTGTCTTCCCTTTGCAGAAGGGACAGGACATTTTCTGGGGTCTAATTTTTAAGGACACTGCTTCCATAGGGGCTCTGAACCAATTATTCCCTGTTGAGGTTTGGTCTGTTGCTATGTACCGCAAAGCTAAATACTGACTCTGGTTGCCACATGGATAAGAGACTCATCACATACACCAAGTGATGCTATTTGACCTTGCTCCTTAATTTAAAACAATTAGTTGAATAAAAATGCAGACAGACTATAGCTGGGCAAAAGAAAGGTAGGCAGGTTTTGGTTCCCATGCTTGGGTCTGAGGAAGACCATGAGGAGAGGGAGAAGAAGGTGGAGAAAGAAGAAAAAACTGTGACGTAGGTGAGTCATAAAAACATGGCCATTAGGGCTGGCCAAATGGATTTAAGAGCAGCCCAGATGGAATATGGCAAGTTATAACTCAGGGTTATTGGCAGAGAAGTAGACATATAGCATAAAGGGCTGATAACTACCCAGCTCTAGTGCATAATACTTATTATAAATATAAAAGTTGTGTGGTTTTTTATCTGGGAACTGGATGATCAAAGGCAGCATAGAAACCCTGATTGAGATTAAATAGTTACTACAACTCCCCAAAGTACTTAGCCCTTAATACGCATGTACACACACACACACACACACACACACACACATAGTGGTCGGGTATAGCAAGTTGAGGGCTTGCAACCATACAAGCAGTCTATAGCCTCTGTCTCCCATCACACTTCATAGCTGTCTTAGTTGCTTTTCTGTTTCCAGAAGAGACACAAAAACCAAGGCAATTTGTAGATCTGATTGAGGCTTCCAATTGTAGAGGGTAAGTGCATGCCCATCATGGTATGGGGCATGGCAGCAGGCAGGCAGGTGTGGTGCTGGAGCAAGAGCCGAGAGCTTACATTTTAAGATACCACCACAAAGCACAAAGAGAGTTAACCAAGAATTGTCATAGGCTTCTGAAACTTCAAAGCCTGCCTCCAGTGATGCATCTCCTCCAATCATCCTATACCTCCTAATCCTTCCCAAACAATTCCATCAATTGGATGCAAAGTATTCAAATATGTGAGCCTATGGGAGCCAAAGAATAGAATGTGGTAATTTGAAAGAGAATGACCTCCTTTTGGCCCATATATTTGAATACTGGGTTCCCAATTGACGGAGCTGTTTGAATGGATTAGGAAGATTATCCATGTTAGAGGAGAGTTGTCACTGATAGTCCACACCATTCCCAGTTGGCCCTCTCTCATCTCCTTGTTTGGTTATCAGAGTGTAAGCTCTCAGCTACTCTGCAGTGCTATGCCTGTCTGCCTGCTGCCATGGCCCCACTAGGAAGTTCATAAACTCCCCCTCTGAAACTGTAAGCCACCAGTAAACTGTTTCTTCTATAAGTTGCCTTGGTCATGGTGTCTCTTCACAGCAATAGAAAAGTAAGACAGTACCACTAAGCTTACAGACACTCACAATGGCATCTTGTTTTGATGTGGATCCAGACCATCTGGTTTACATACCAAGCACTTTACCCACTAAGGCACCTCCTCAGCCCATCCTTATAAATACTAACCAAAAAATGTCTTGCTGCTCCCTCAGTGAGCAGTGCTGAATGATTTTGCTGAAAGGACCCAGATATAGCTGTCTCTTGTGAAACTATGCCGGGGCCTAGCAAACACATAAGTGGATGCTCACAGTCAGCTATTGGATGGATCACAGGGCCCCCAATGGAGGAGCTAGAGAAAGTACCCAAGGAGCGGAGCTAAAGGGATCTGCAACCCTATAGGTGGAACAACATGATGAACTAACCAGTACCCTGGAGCTCGTGTCTCTAGCTGCATATGAATCAGAAGATGGCCTAGTCAGCCATCACTGGAAAGAGAGGCCCATTGGACATGCAAACTTTATATGCCCCAGTACAGGGGAACGCCAGGGCCAAAAAGTGGGAGTGGGTGGATAGGGGAGTTGGGGGGAGGGTATGGGGGACTTTTGGGATAGCATTGGAAATGTAAATGAGGAAAATACCTAATAAAAAAGAAAGAAAGAAAGAAAGAAAGAAAGAGAGAGAGAGAGAGAGAGAGAGAGAGAGAGAGAAAGAAAGAAAGAAAGAAAGAAAGAAAGAAAGAAAGAAAGAAAGAAAGAAAGAAAGAAAGAAAGGACCTCATTGCTTTTCTCTTCATTATTCTGTCTAGTCTTGACCCAGTAATGCTTTTCCCTACCTGCTGGTCTTTCTCTTCCCTCTCTCCTGCCCTGTCATTTCCCTGGGCTTCATATAACATGTTATTATTAGACACAGAATGTTAACTTTGTAGCTAAATCTAATGTCAATTTGACCTCCAAATACGTATGACTTGTCTGACATGATTTAGAATATTTAATCTAATATTTAATTATTTAATTAAATATTCAGCTGTGGGGCTAAGGAAATGGCTCCCTTCATAAAGGACTTGTCATATGAGGATGTAGACCTGAGTTTGAATCCCCAGGAATCACTTAAAAGGTTGGACATGGTGGCCTGAGTGGGTAATCCCTGGACAGGGGACAGAGATAGGAGTATCCTCAAAGACAACTGGCCAGCAAGCCCAGCCCAATCAGTGGACTCCCAGATCAGTGAGAGACCACCCTTTATATACAGCACATGTTTGTGCACACTTCCATACAAACATATACATAATGCACGTACACACACACACACACACACACACACACACACACCTTTGTTAATTCACAATGCTCCTTTCTCACTAGTTTCGTTACATTTCATGGCATTGGACTTTGGACTTTATTTAGAGGTTTGAGTATTTAATGCTGGAAACCATCAACAGATGAACAGGAAACTGAAGTTATCAGTCCCATGAGGCGACATTTCTGCAAATGCCAACATTCTCTCCTGTTGTCATTACGTGTGTAGCAATGTGCTGCAAAGTGGGAAATCCCCCGTGTGAGCATTCTCTGACACAAGCACCCTCTGCTACTTTGAGGAAGGACCAGTGTGGTGATCAATGTCTGGAGATGGTGTACAGTGGCTTTAGTTTCTTGAGCTCCTAAAAGCAAACTGTGCCCTTGGTGTGGCTTCACTTTAATATTAAGATGCATTATGGAGGTAGATGTTCATTGTTGCTGGAAATTAGAAATTATTTCCATGATATTGCCTATTGCATGTTCTCATCACTTTTATAAAAATATAGTTTTAATTATAGACAATGGAGGTGAGTTTAGTTCTTGCTGCCTGGTTCAAAGCTAGATCATATCCAGTAATAACAAAACATTAAGTAGAATGGAACAAAGTTTATAGAATACACCAACTTTTTTTATTCTTTCTAAAATTTTTATTCTTTACTTTTTTTTTCTTGAGACAGGATGGCATGTGATCCAGGCTGGCTTTGAACTTCCCAGACTCCCAAGGGCTGTAATAATGAGCCTAGAAAGCCATGCTCAGTGTCATTATTTTAGAAGTTTATGAAGCAAAACAAGAAAGAATAAATAAAGTTTAGTCAACTCAGTTGTCTAATAAAGGAGTCCCTGAAATAAGGCTTTGGCTTGCCATCATAATTAATTAGTCAATTTGTATGTAAAACATTAGAACAAAGCCTTCTGTAACTTGGTACTTTCTTCCTTTTATCATGTCTCATAGCCCTAGTATGATAAATTCACCATTGCTATTTCTTATTGTATTGTTGAGGTTTTTTTTATTTTTTTGGTTTGGTTTTTGTTTTTTGTTTGTTTGTTTGTTTGTTTTGTTTTGTTTGTTTGTTTTTGTTTTTCGAGACAGGGTTTCTCTGTATAGTCCTGGCTGTCCTGGAACTCACTTTGTAGACCAGGCTGGCCTCGAACTCAGAAATCCGCCTGCCTCTGCCTCCCAAGTGCTGGGATTACAGGCATGTACCACCACACACGGCTTTGAGTATTATTTTTAACTATGGCAGAAACTTTTCATATAAAATAATATGAAAGATTCAGCACTCTGGGGGAAAAAAAGACCAAGAATTGCGTTTCAATCTCTAAGTCATATTAAGATGTTGCTAAGCAAAGGGACTGCTAGAATAGACTATAAGTTTGAGGGAAACCTTGGGCAGCCCACCTATGACTCTGGAACATTATGCATTATTTTGGGTTCAGATAATTAATACAATCAGAGTTTAGCAATAACCATGACTTTAAAATCCTTACTTTGTACCTATGTTTCCAGAAAATACAGTCATTTGATTCTCTTGACCAACTAACAGTCACTGAATGATCTAATTTGAGCATTTGTCTTTGGATTGGTTGATTTTATGCATTTATATTTCTTATACTCCCTGGAAATCTACTTAGCATTTCTATTTCCCATATTTTCTTAAACTTCCACCTTCCTTTATTCCCTTGGTGAGAGAGATTATCCTTCCTCTGATTTATTTTTTATTTTCTATAGTTAGGGTTAATTAACTGATAGAACACACCTGTTTGCCTCTCCTATAAGTTGTAAACCCATTCATAGCTACATCACCCCTGTTTAAAGTGGGACCTTCCTCACAGAGAAAAGTTACATGGCTTACAGAAACGTCTACCTCAAGAACTTTTCATTTTTAAATGAAAAATTTTAAGCCTAGTGGGTTTCCCAGAGCTGGGGCAGGTAGCCCGCTATGTGTCTACACTGACTACTCTCTTAATAACTTGGGCATCTTGGAAGCATATAAAGTCCCATATCTCAACCTTCTCCAACACTCTCTACCACACTTGAGCTCTAATTATCTCTGCATGTAAAGGTATCTGAATACCTTTATAGAAGTGATGCTGTTGTTAAAAACAACCCAATGTGTTGCACAAAGAAGCCAAACACAACTACAAACTTGTAGTCTTCCCTGCTATTTATGTGGCATTTGGATGTGAAATACTCTAATTCTAGACTTTGGGAATATGTTTAAATTTGTTTTGTTCCTTCGTTATTTAAACAGAGAAATGTCACCAAGTTACTCACTCATTCTGAATTGCTTTCTGTTAAATACTTTTGATTTCTTTTCTTGTTTAAATATTTTATTCTAGAGCAGATTGGCCAACTTTTTTAAAAGGACATATAGTAAATATTTTTGGCTTATAGAACACACATTCTTTGTCATAGCTACTCAACTCTGTCATTCTGCCATGCTAGCAGGAACAAAGCCATAGATGATACATAAATAAATGAGCAGAAATGGGCCACAATGAAAGTTTATAAAAATATATGCAGGCAAACTTTGCCTCATTGTTCCTTTTTTCCAATATTTACCCTAGATTGTGTTTTTAAAGAATCATTTCATTATAAACTTTATAAAGCACTTACTTAATGCATCAAAATGATAATCTACTGGAGGAAAAGTCTAGACCCAAATATTTTCTATTCCACACCCTGAAACAGTATTCTTGGGACTCAGGTACAACTCAGTGACATGTGATACAGGCTTATATATGACAGTGGCATATAATATGTGTTTATACATGACAGTGGTATATATGTGCTTATGTATGACAATGGCATATCATATGTGTTTATATATTGCAGTGGTATATAATATGTGCTTATATGGAAGAGTGGAATATGTGTTTATAATAGTGATATATAATATGTGCTTATATATGACAATGGTACATAAATGTGCTTATATTTGACAGTGGCACATAATATATGCTTATATATGACAGTGGTATATAATATGTGCTTATATATATCAGTAGTATATAATATGTCCTTATATATGACAGTGGTATATAATATATGCTTATATATGTCAGTGGCACATAATATGTGCTTAGAGTATGTGAGGTCCTGGACTCAATCATCACTACCAAGAAGAGTTGGGAAATATATGTTTAGTTTTTGAAGCTGTTTGAAATTTTCTTAGGCTTGGATCTTATACATATCTAAATCTTTTTTAAAAAGTTATTCTGTTTTACACTGCATGAAGCCTGCTCTTTAATTGTATGAGTATCTTTCTTTAGTTTTCTCACTAGGATAGCTTTTCCGTTAGAAATAATTCTCATTTAGATATTAGTGCTTCTGCCCATATTTCCCAGAGCTCTTAGTTTTGTGTTATGTCAGTATATTTATCCCCTTCCTGATGTCTCTCAGAAAGGCTTAATTATCTAACCTGGTAGTTTATTTACATTGTTGTCACCTGGCTATTTAACCCCTCTACTGCATTCTTTATTGAAGACATCATACTTTTTGTGCTTTTTCTAGTAGAATTTATGCAAATGTATTTTCTGCTGCGAAAGCCCAATTCCCTAGCTGAGTCAGTTAGGAATTACTTCTCGTGTTACAGAAAAACTCGTTACATGTGGCTTTCACAAATTAGCCTCTTTATTTTATAGTAAAAGATTGACAGTAATTACAAAATCAACTCAAAAGTTCAAAGTAGAGCCAGAGGGATGGCTCAGCAGTAAAGAGCTCTGGTTGCTTTTGCAGAGGATCCAGGGTTGATTCTGAGCACCTACCTGGTTCCTGGCAGTCCCAACAACCCGTAACTCTAGTCCCAGGAGATCCAACAACTTCTTCTGGCCTCCTTGGCCACTTCAAAAATATGGTACAGACATACATGCAAACAGAAGACCCTTATACATAAAATAAAAATAAAATGGAAGACAAGAGAGTGCAAATGAGGGTCAAAGGCCTCTTTTCCCGACTACCGATTTCTCCCCAGTGGTAGGAAGGTAATGACTCCTCCCCTCATCCCGTGGAAGACAGCAAGAAGCACAGAGAGAAGGGAGTAAGGCAGAGGAACTACCTCTGCTGGACAGGCAGAGTCTTCTCGGAAGTCCTGGGATTGCTTTCCCAGTCTCATTAGTTACGATTGAGTCACATAATCAGGCTCCACAACTCTCCTGAAGGCCAGTGTTTGGTTTTCTTATCTTGGCAGTTGAAGGTAATGCAAAGAGTGGTTAGAGACAGTACTGAGCGAGCCAACCATAGTCTCTCTCGTCTGGAGGTTTTTTTGTTTGGTTGGTTTGGGGTTTTTGGGTTTTGGTGGGTTTTTTGTTTGTTTTGTTTTGTTTTGTTTTGTTTTCTTATTTAAAATCCTCTCTTTGGTCCATGAATCTGTTCACCTGATGTGATAATTAATCTGTCTTTAATATGTTGTAAAAGAGAAAAGAAGTCAGGCAGTCATGGCACACAACTTTATTTCCTGCACTTGGGAGGCAGAGGCAGGCAGATCTCTTTAAAAGTTCCAGGCCAGCCTGGTTTACAGAACAAGTTCCAGGAGAACCAGGGCTACACAGAGAAACCCTGCTCCAGAAAACTAAAAACAAAACAAAACAAACAAAACATATGAAAAGAAGAAACAAAAGCAACAGCTAAAATCCATATTTTTTATTATTTTTATTAGGTATTTTCTTCATTTACATTTCCAATGCTATCCCAAAAGTCCTCCATACCCTCCCTCCCACCCCCCTACCCACCCATCCCACTTTTTGGCCCTGGCGTTCCCCTGTACTGGGACATATACAGTTTGCAAGTCCAATGGGCCTCTCTTTCCAGTGATGGCCAACTATGCCATCTTCTGATACATATGCAGCTAGAGTCACGAGCGGTAGGTGCCATTAAAAGAGTGGAAGAGAGAAAAAAAAAGAGAGAGACATTATTTTGTACTTACTAAATTTAGGATTAGCCCATAAATCAAATCTGGCTCAAAAATACCGTTGAAAGTATTATTTTGTGCTGTAAAATTTATATGAAGTAAAATTTCAGTATCTGTGTGTTTACATATTGATTATGGCTGCTTTTATACTGTACCACCAAAGTTGAATAGTTGCAATAAGATTCTATGTAGCCCATAACCCAAAATATTTACTGCTTGGTTATTTTCCTCAGGGAAAAAAAAAAAAATGTGTGTGTGTGTGTGTGTGTGTGTGTGCGCGCGCGCGCGCGCGCGCGCGCGCCAGATCATGTTATTGCTAAAGTTGAAATATTACTTTAATTTAAAGAAGAAAAAACTCTCTATAGTATTTAGACAGGCAGAGGGCTAGCAAGATGGATGAGTGGGTCCAGGGCTTGCCACCACACCTGTTCTCCTGAGCTCAACCCCCCAACCCATACAGTAGACTGGAGCAGCACTGCTTAATCTTGACTGTCTACTTTATGAGATCTAGAATGCGGTAGGAGAAGGACGTCTGAGGAAGCCTTCCAGAGATTGTCTATATTAGGCCACGTGGGGTGGAAAGATCCACCTACGGGGACAGTGCCTTTCCATCCCTTAGATCCTGGACCAGGTAAAAGCAGAAGCGGGGTTGAGCACAGTAGATGCCGCCTTCCTCACTGAGGCTGCTGTGTAACCCACTGCCTCGAATCCCCACGGTTACAGAAGGATTCTACTCTCGAAGCGCAAACCAAAATAAAGCCTGCCTGCCTTCCTAAATTACATGAGTCAGATACTTGTAGCAGAAACTAGATAAGTAGCTAATGTAACTGGAATAGTTTTTAATGTTATGATGGTTTCTAATAGTTGGGTTTTTTGTTTTGTTTTGTTTCAATTTTTAACTGTGCCTTTTTTCACTCTTAGTGAGGAGGGCCGAGAGTGCTCAGGTGGGCACGGGTTGCTCTGGAGAGGTAATCAGCACTAACCAACCCAGAGTAGGGGGCTAGGGATGGGGGGCTAACTCCATTCCTGCTTTGAGCAGGGATCCCAATCAGGAAGCTCGCTGACAGATCCCTGGCTTCCTCTTCCCAGCATCGTTATCACCTAGAAGAACGGAGAACCTAAGGGGTGAAGGGCATACAGCGAAGAAGGAAGGAAAATGAACAATGAATCAATAAATACATCCTCCAAAACTGGAGAGCCTTTACCTATTCAAACAAGACTTCTTGTGTT
Source organism: Mus caroli (assembly GCF_978045245.1). Lineage (NCBI taxonomy): Eukaryota > Metazoa > Chordata > Mammalia > Rodentia > Muridae > Mus > Mus caroli. Next base: position 24,163,844 of record NW_028227258.1, read on the forward strand.
ATTGTTGGGTAGACTCCTGTTTTCAAGTTTCAGTATGAATTTAGATTGAATTCTAATTAAATTATTTAGTATTTGTTTCCACTTACCCAGGACCTACAAAATCCCTTTTTCCATTAAATCCCATTAAAGTGTTAAAAAAAAAAAAGGACCTGTTTGCACCCTCAGATGTAGGGCATATAATTCTCAATAAATCACTTGAAGCTGTACACACTTACTCAGAAAATTGATAGACTGCACCATCCTCATTTGCCCTGCAGGAGGCTTCTGTCAAAGTTGTTTTGATCTACTTTATTTCTCCTACCTTTCCGATGCTTGTCAGCATGCAGTACACAGCACGCCGGGTTATCATAGTTCACTCCCATGATTCTGCCTGCGGTCTTGCATTTGGAATTTAAGACACCTAGAAAACTAGAAATCCAAAGGGATGCAGAGGTTCTACAAGCTGATCGCCAATACATTGCTGTCCATTTTAACCATAAGACAGTACAAATTAACATCATTTTAAAACGTTATAGCCATTCTCCTTACAACACAGCATAACTGGAGATGGCCACTTAATTGTAGTTCTGCAGGTAGCATGAACTGTTCTCACGAATCAGAGCTGTGAGCATGATTGGCTTAAAAAGAGAGAACACCCAGGTCTCCTTTCAGAGAAGCAACTTTAGGGAATCCATCCACTAAAAGAACTGAGTAAGAGAAATCAGTTGCTTGGCAGTATATCAGACTGAGTCTGCCCAACTCCGAAGAGCAGCTACTGTGGAAAATTTAAATTTTCTTTAGAAAAATAAAAGTAGATCATGCATAAAGAAAAATTTTAATGAGCAAACATAAACATGGATTCCAATTAGTATGGGAAGGGAAGTTTTTATACATATAACATGAGCACCAGGAAGATCATTATCTTCAACTTTTCCAAGGTCTATAAAATGGAGCTGGGATATCATTTTTTTTTTTTTTTTTTTTTTTGTCGAATGATTCCAAACCCAGTGAAGTATTCTTTTTCCTGTGTGTGTATGTGGGGTTTTTTTTTTCCACGTGATTATGTACACAAAATGTTAATACACCCTGGATAAGGGCAGGAGAGAAAGTTCCTTTTGAGATGTAGAAGAGACTCTTAGACTGGGGCAGTGCTTAAGCTCGGTCTTCCAGGTAAGGTCCAGGCAGCACCCAGAGCTGTCAGATACACTAAGGCACGATGATGTCTGTGGATAAGCTGCCAGGACCAAACAGGTTTTACTTCCCCAACCCCACCCCAGAAATTCTCATTCAGTGTACAGATAAGAAGTCAGTAACTCAAGAACTCACACGGTGATGTCACTGGGATCAAACAGCCAGACTTCCTACTTTATAATTTCTAGTAATAGTTAAGACCAAGTGAAGTGATTTTAAGGCACAATAAAGCCCAAGGAAAAATAACCTGCCATAATGATTACATTTGTAAGGATTAAAATTTAGTTCAAATCTTTTCAATAATGTTATTTGACCTCATATAGATGAAAACTACATCTCAGTTTCCTCTCCACTAAAAAAGGGGGTGGATAGCAATGGGTATTTCACTGCAATGTTACAAATGTAAAAGAAATAATATATATAATTTTCTTATTCCTGTTTCACACTTAAGAATTGTTACACGGGCTGAAAAGTGAGGTTGCTCAGTAGTTAAGAGCACTGGCTGCTCTTCCACAGGACTTGAGTTCAATCCCAGCACCCACAAGGGGGCGTTCACAGCCATCTGTAACTCTCTGGACTCCTTGGGTGCCAGGCTTGCTCATGCTACACAGACATACATGTAAACAAAACATACATACACACAAAATAAAAATAAATCAATCATCTAAAGAAGTTAAAAAGACAAAGCATGATACTAAAATTTAAATAAGAATGTGCTACATAGTAATTATTTATCATGCACATTATGATTTTTAAGTATATATATACATAATAGTTAACACACATAACCAGTTAACAGGTGCATTCGCTCATATATTTCTCTTGTGGGGATAGTACTGAAAATCAATTCTTTGCACTTTTTCAAGAATAAATGCATCATCATTAAATTTAAAAATATTTTATTTTTCCCCAAATAATATTTTATTACATTTTGTTCTCGTGTTTAAAAAAAAATCACTGATGATATTATCAGATCTTTGCCAGGTTACACTTTCTAATGGAAAGAAATTATACACACAACCCTCTGCGGAGGGTAGCAACAAGCATTACTGGGGAAAAAAAATAGAAATTGTGAAACTGAGAAAGCTACCTACAGCTGCTTTTGTTAAGGAGCTCCCATTTCTGAGAGATGTAAAAATTAAAACAACACACTATACAGTGGGCAAAGAAGTCAGTCAAGTTATGCAACCTAGTCAAATTGTGTAGGGAGGGGCTGGGGTGGGACTATTTGGGGCCAGTGACATCATGGTTGCTCCCCAAAGGATGGCTCACAAAACTCCCACTCGGAACCAAGTCCTGACTGGCATTCTATAGAGGTTGGTGTTGGCTATTAACTTGACTAGATTAAAGGATGTCTGGGATTGGTGTCTAGAGAAATACTTCCAGAGAGGGCTTGCAGATGACTCAGGTACTAAAGAGGATGATCCATACCTTCCACTGGGCTGGTGGTCCAGATGCAAACTCAGAAGGACATGCCTGTAAGCCCCACATCTTCAGGATAAGTGTATATGCTGGCTGCTCCCACGCTCCCCCTCTACCATCAGAATTTGATTCCTTAGCCTTTCTAGGCACTGTCCTAGGTACCAGTGGCTGTTGAGAGTATTTGCAGGCTAATAACTGGATCAGAATTTCTCAGACATCCAACTTCATGGGCAGAGTAACTAAAGCACTCTCTGTCTCACATGTGTGCAAAATGGCTATTGTTGGACGACTTAGCCTCTTCCCATGTAAGCCAGTTCAATAAATCCTCTTCTATAACGTACATAAATGCCTTCTATTGATGTATTACTCGCATGAACTGGTCCACTTTTTCCCACAGTCCTTCAGTGGTCCTATTCTTCTGCTATGGTTTGAGTCCGGAATGTTCCCCAAATGTCCATGTGATAAAAAGGCTTAATCTATGGGGCAACTTAGGTCATGAGACCCGATGGGAGAAAGGTCATTTGAGGAATATCTTCAAAGGTGATATTGGGCCCTACCCCTTTCTGTTTCTCTTTGCTTCTGTCTGATGTGATGTGGACAATTTTCCTCCACAATGCCCTCTTACATGGTACCCTGACTCACTAGAGGCACAAAACAACAGGGCCAAACAATGTAGACTAACACTTCTAAAACTCTGGGTCAAGTTAAGAGCTTTCTCTTGCTGATTGCTTCAATAATTTTAGGATAGAGATGGAAGGATGGCTACAATTCCCTTCCTCCCTTCCATTATAAGACATCAGGCTTCTTCCTCAGAACCAGTTACCCCACATAGTCTTCCTGACAGGGAAAGAGTATTGCATGTGTGAGTTTCTAAATAACAAATGAGCAAAACAATATCAAAATAAGATGGACTGGGCACCCAAATCTGAAAAGGTAGAGTTTATAAAAACTCTGCTTGGAGTCACAGTGGGGAGAGGAGAGATCTAGGGGAGAACGCGTGTAAGCAGAGTTCAACCATATGTATGAAAATGTCACAACGGAACCCAGTATTTTGCACACTAGAAAATATATCATTTAAAAGCTCTTCTGTCGCTATGCAGAGCCTTTATGAATGATGGCTTTTGCAATCTCTTTAATTTGAGCTGAAAAGAACTTGGAAGCCACAGCATCAGCAACCGTTACCTCCAGGATAAGCACTGTTTGGGATAAAGGAACATTCATAGGTATGTACTTTAATATGCTTCTTGGTTCCTGCAGGTGCCATTGTGGCTTGGATATCCTGGAGCATGTCTGTTACTGTGAGGGTGAGACACAGGTTATTTTTCCTTGAACCATGGGATATACCTCTATCCCCCTCTAGGTGATAAATATCTTTGATTGTGAGTTTTGGAGATGTATACTTGACCCATAAAAGAAAGCCAAAGCACCGTTCCTCACTCTTTTAGGCCTGGGCTCACTAAATGGAGACACGAGAGTGAACTTGGAAGCATTTTCTGAAAAAAGGCAGTGTCTCCACCATGTCAAGGCTGAAGATGGGTGGACAGCAGATTCTCTAATTTGTTAACCTTCTGAAGATTGCCAAATGAGTCAGCGGTGTTTAAATGTGCATGGGCATAGCATAATTCATTTGTGAATGCATTTTATAAAATAGTCTACCCTAAGCATAAAGGAAGACTGAACCAGGGTAAGAGTCAGAAAGTGTCACTCTAAAATGGAGTTTCCTGTGCATCAAGGGTTGTTAGCATTTCACATTTTAACTCCATTAAGCCATATAACCCATATCACATGCTCGCAATATAGGGAGCTGAAGTCAGCAAAACAGCTTAGGATCCTAGCAGCCGCATGTGTTTCTAAATTTGCATTTGCATAGAAAATGAATCCAGAGCTCTGGTACTGCTATCAATCTGTTTAATTGCATCTAGAGCTTTCTGTTACAGAGGTCATAAAAGGAAGAGGCCAATATAAACTTTAAGCTCACATTTCTACCCAAATCAACCGAGCAAGCAAGCAAACAGTGACAACTGAACCTAGAAGCCAGCGTAGGAAGACATATATAAACTATGGGACTTCAATAGATCCACAGAAACATTTGATTTGGGTCCAGTGTTGCTGGAAATAAGGAGCTCTGTCAGTAGCTCTGCATCCTGAAACAAGTCCTTGAGTGGCTGCTTGCTGTCAGCTCAGTTGCTGAGTAAGTATCTCTTTCCACCTCTTCTCCATCCTGCTGGAAATTTCTGTTCTTATTCAGACTTCAAGTCCTTCTCCCTTAGGACATTTCCACAAAACACACACACACACACACACACACACACACACACGTGCACAAACACTTCTTTTTCTGAATTTTACATCACTTAATTTTTGATCACTCTTAGTAGCTCTCCATGGATGAGAACCTTCACTGGATTATAAATTCTCTGAAGGCAAATTATAAACTTGTGCTGTGGGTATTCTTCCCTCCTGAGCACCTATAAGGGTGGGAGGAACCACGCATGCACAGATAACTAGTGTTGCCATTCTCCACGTCTGTCTTGCAATGTGTGAGAATGGGGGGAAGACCTGCAGCTCAGATCACAGCTTCTTGAACTATAGGTTGCTTACAACACCAGATGGAGTAACTGAGGTGAGGGTCATGAAAAATCTGGCAACAGGAAATAAAGTCTTCTGAGCATTCAACCAAAAATTAATTCAAAATCAAATGTGTAATTAATCCAAAGTTGTTGGCAGGTTTCCATGTAGCATCATACGAGTTCAATGCAGCCGGGGCTCTGAAAACCCAACATTTCCACTGCACTGTGCATGCCATCATGCCATAGATAGTGAAATATTTACTTGAAACACCTCAGCTCGGATTTAAGATTACTATGTTATCTTAAATGTTACTAATTATACTTAAATGAATTTGAGGTTGAAATTAGGCCAAATTTTTCAACAATTTTTGTCATGGCCTCAAACATACATCTAACATATTTCACTGCGTATTTATTCAAAACAGTATTGTTAGTATTGAAAACTATAAAATCTAAACAGTGATAAACTCTAAAAACTGTTGACGATGCTTTATATCCTATAGTGTAAAATATTCAGCTAATATTTCATTCTTTATGCAAAAATAAACAAGCATAGCCAAGCTAATAGTATTCAAATATGCTCTTCTTTTTAATAAATGGTAAAAGTGTATTATAGCAAAATCTTTTTAAAATCAATTGGTGATTTATTCCTTATTTGTCAATTTAATTTCTTTACGATTAGTGTTCGGTTTGTTTGGTACTTTATATTCCTATACACCCAGATTTGTGCAAAAAAAAAAGATTCTCATACCAAAAAGACCTTTAGTGGAAAATGTTTATGAAGTCCTCACTTTATGATTTCTATTATCTTTAGGGTCACATAGCTGAATATTCAAGATATGTTTTCTGTCACTCTTGCTAAAATTTTGGGTGTGGGAACAGGTATAGGCCTCCAAGTAGAGTTATGAACTTCACTTATGCTGTCAATGGCCATGAGAGGCAATTTTGAGATTTCTGGGATGAGTACTTTCTCTTTACTGGTTGATAGTTCCCCTGTTTTCAAGGCATCTCTAGAGCCAATGTACAGGCATAAACTTCCAGTTACTGTTCACTGTGTTATCTCTTTAAAAGAAAGACACTACATTTAATGTACTAGACACATTTTGTGGGGCGCCAGTCGTGGGAAAATAAAGCAGTGGGAGAGACCCGCGTCCGACCAGAGCTCAGAGAGACTGCCTCAGGACCCCATGGAACTGCCGCAGGACAGGCGTCAGGCCTCACAGGTCACAGGATTCTTCTCTGGAGGGTGGGGAAGGTGCAGTCTAAGCTCTGATTCCAGGGCACCACAGACCTCTGGGTACAATGGGAGAGTCAGCTCTGGGGTCTCTGGGCCTCACAGAGGTCAGAGACAACAGGTTCTAGCTCTTGGACATCGCAGGACATTGATGGACACTGCAGAAGAGCTGAGAACAAGTGAGGGCCCTGGGGGCGGTCTGTCTGCCCTAGGGCCAAAAGGAAAAGGGGCAGGGAGGAAAGCACTGGGTGGTTTCTAGGTGGGTGAGAGTCTGGCTAGCCCAGGCTGTTAGCTCAGCTGGCAGTTTGGGTTGGCTGGTGGCCATGGTTAGAGCACACGAAGGCCTCCTAGAAGGAGGTTAGACACATGGTTCATTAGAAGAAAACCTGGTCCATTGCTCCAGCCCAGCAGATCCTGATAAGAAGAGATGGTCCATGGTTTTTACACCTTCATTGGAGAGAGAAAGAGACAGACAGACAGAGAGAGAGAGACAGAGACAGAGACAGAGAGACAGAGACAGACAAAGAGAGAGAAAGAGAGAGACAGACAGACAGAGAGAGAGAGACAGAGACAGAGACAGAGAGACAGAGACAGAGACAGACAAAGAGAGAGAAAGAGAGAGACAGACAGACAGACAGACAGAGACAGAGACAGAGACAGAGAAAGTAGAGAAGTACAGAAGTAGAGGCTGGCCATGGCCACATGGAGAGAGGGGAGACAGAACGGATAGAGAGGGAGCAAGAGGGTTAGAAAGGAAGCAAGAGAGGCAAAAGAGAAAGGAGGAGCCAAGCAGCCCCTTTTATTGTGGTCTGGGCTACCTTGCTGTTACAGGGTAACTGTGGGGAGGAGCATACCTGGCTATTGCCAGGTAACTGTAGAATCCTGACAGCCTACGTGACTGATGGCCACAGAATGATGGAGATGAGGGCTTGTGCTGTCAGGCATTTGTGTCTTGGAGTGTAGCTCACTGTTCCATCGCTTGTAGGATTTTTTTCTGAGTCTCCAGAGTAAGCCTCGCTCAACCAGAACACAGACTACCTTTCGCTGTCCCACAGCGTTTTAATACACAGAGGGATTATTTGCATAGGAGATTTTGACTGTTTGGAAGCTTCACATTCTCAACTTGTACCACCTCACACCAGTCAGAATGGCTAGGCTCAAAAATTCAGGTGACAGCAGATGCTGGCGAGGATGTGGAGAAAGAGGAACACTCCTCCATTGTCGGTGGGAGTGCAAGCTTGTACAACCACTCTGGAAATCAGTCTGGCGGTTCCTTAGAAAATTGGACATAGTACTACCTGTAGATCCAGCAATACCTCTCCTGGGCATATACCCAGAAGATGTTCCAACTGGTAATAAGGACACATGCTCCACTATGTTCATAGCAGCCCTATTTATAATAGCCAGAAGCTGGAAAAAAAACCAGATGTCCCTCAACAGAGGAATGGATACAGAAAATGTGGTACATTTACACAATGGAGTACTACTCAGCTATTAAAAACAATGAATTTATGAAATTCTTGGCAAATGGATGTATCTGGAGGATATCATCCTTAGTGAGGTAACCCAATCACAAAAGAAGTCACTTGATATGCACTCACTGATAAGTGGATATTAGCCCAGAAACGTAGAATACCCAAGATACAACTTCCAAAACACAAGAAAATCAAGAAGGAAGACCAACTCATGGATACTTCATTCCTCCCTAGAATAGGGAATAAAATATCCATGGAAGGAGTTGCAGAGACAAGGTTTGGAGCTAAGACGAAAGGATGGACAATCCAGAGACTGCCCCACCCAGGGATCCATCCCATAATCAACCACCAAACGCAGACACTATTGCATACAGCAGCAAGATTTTGCTGAAAGGACCCTGATATAGTTGTCTCCTGTGAGGCTTTGCCAGTGCCTGGCAAATACAGAAGTGGATGCTCACAGTCATCTATAGGATGGAACACAGGGCCCTCAATGTAGGAGCTAGAGAAAGTACCCAAGAGCTGAAGGGGTCTGCAACCCTATAGGTGGAACAACAATATGAACTCACCAGTACTCCCAGAGCTCGTGTCTCTACCTGCATATGTAGCAGAAGATAGCCTAGTTGGCCATCATTGGGAAGAGAGGCCCCTTGGTCTAGCAAACTTTATATGCCCCAGTACAGGGGAAAGCCAGGGCCAAGAAGTAGGAGTGAGTGGGTAGGGGAGCAGGGCAGGGGGAGGATATAGGGAACTTTTGGGATAGCATTTGAAATGTAAATGAAGAAAATATCTAATAAAAAAATAAAAGTGACATGAAAAAAAACCCAAGCCATTCCCAGTAGATCTCTCTCTCTCTCTCTCTCTCTCTCTCTCTCTCTCTCTCTCTCTCTCTCTCTCTCTCTCTCTCTCTCTCACACACACACACACACACACACACACACACACACACACCATCTGCCTGTGTGCCACCATGCTCCCCACCATGATAAAAAAAGAACCTCTAAACCTCTGAAATCATTATCAAGCCCCAATTAAATACCTTCTCTTCTCAGAGCTGGCATGGTCGTAGTGTCTCTTCCGAGCAACAGAACACTGATGAAGATAGCAGTCTAGTGAGTCATTAACAATTTCACATATACAGGCTGTCTTCAGCACGTAGGGAACCTAGGAGGTTCCCAGTGTCACTAAGCTAGCGTAGATTTTGAGACTATAAAGACTTGTGCCATTTCAAATTTGCTCTCTGACCTTCTTGTATGTGATTTGAGATTTGAGCTCTCAGCTGCTACTCGAGCTGCACTGTCTTCCTGCCACCTGCTACCACCACCACTCTGCCACCATGGACTCTAACCCTTTAGAACCATAGCTCCAATAGATCCTTCCTTCTACAAGGTTGCCTTAGTCATGGTGTTTTAACACAGTAACAGAATAACTAATACATCCACCTATAAAGTGAAAATAACAGAATTCACTTCATAATTTTAGGGAGAGACAAATGAGACAGTGTGGGTAAACACAGGCATAGGAAAGTCTTCAAAGGGGCCAAGAGAATTTTATAAAAACATTGTAATTGTTTTTCTCACAGCAGGAATGAACTGCATCGAAAGCACGCTCTCCCTGCTTTCTCATGGTTGTAAGATACTTAAAGGGCTTTACAAAGAAAACAACCACAAGTGCAGAGACTAGATATTATAGTGACAGGAAATTTAAGCACCCAAAGCCCAGCTCTTAATTGGCTGCGTCTCAGAATTATGGGAATATTGGCTCTTCTCCCTCACACACTGAAGGAAACAATCTTTGAGGTTCATATTTTCGCTTAGCGAAAATCCTTTTTTCTGCTAGAATTATATACAGCTGGTTAGAGAGAGCAAGCAACCAGCATAGGAGTTGAGGAACTTCCAGTTTCCATGGTAACAGAGTGCCATATTCTGCCCCCTTTAATCACCTGATTCTCTTGGGATAAAGAAAAGAGTGAGGAGACAAAAACCTTAAGATGAAAACTGTAGCTATCTGTGTACTGAACGATGGCAGGTCAGCAAGTGTGGCCCCAGAATACTCTACACAGATATGTGGCATGTCCTTACTGAGAACTGTTTTCTCAGTCAGAGCAATGGGTTAATATTGACCAAGCAGGATTTAGTTGAAATTATTTATTCTCTCTCCCTTCTCCTGGTAAGTCACCACACAAAATGGGATCCTGGGGACAGTGGGCCTTTTTCAGCCATGCCACAGTTGGGAGAGAGATAAATGGGTGTCTGCAGAAATGCAATCTGATCTTTGTCGCCTTACTATGAACCTCTGCTTGGTTTCCAGGAAAGACACTGAACATCTTTTGAAAGATCAGAGCAGCAAGTCTCAAAGCAAGGGCTGCAGAGCTCCTGCTGCAGAATCCAGAGGCATTGTTCATCAGGGATCAGGGCTGAGGCCTGCACGAGCTCCACAGGGTGAGTCTGTAAGAGAGGCAGGGATGCTGTGTGGCAGCTCCCAGTGTTCATGGCCACCCTGGAGTTCTGAACCTCCTGTGAGAACCTGATAGTTACTAAAAAATATTAACTTGCACTAACTTTTCTTCAGTCGGCTTCTGTTGACATGCAAAAGATTATTTATAAATGCGACAAACTCCATTTTCATATAGATGATCTATAGATGAGTATCTTATAAAGATAATCCATTTGGGAGCACAGTGAATTAAGGACTCAAAAACACCAAGGTGGGAGGGAATAAGAATTGACTTTGGAAAGTAATTCTAAAGTAACAAAGACAAGTGTAAACTTTTGCTTGATTTATTTTTCTTAATTCCCTATCTCACCATACCAATTATAATAATAACTACCTAATTTAGCATAAAAGAGTCCCTTTTTATTCAAGCTAGCTCTGACATTAAAAGAGAGATACCTAAAGCTATTTTATTTCCTACCATCTGAATCATTGTACAAGTTGCGTTTAGACAGCATCCATTTTTCCATGTGTTTCATATTCAAATATTTATTAAGTCTCTATTACACTGCTAATTAAAACACAGACAGTGATCTATTGGAGGTAAAGACGTCAACCCTCAGGCCATGACACAGAGAAGAAACACAGCTGAGTGAAATATCTACGATGTCAAACGGTAGAATGAGCAATAGAAAAATACAAAGCCAGAGGGGCTCGCGGTCTAAATAACTGGTACACGCAGATCTCACAAATAAGGCAGCATGAGATTGAAAACCTGAACATGATGAGCACCTTACAAATACCTGGTGAGACAGAGTTTAAGGCAAAGGAATCAAATGAAAAACTCAAAGGCAGAAAAGCTGAGGCCAGGGGAGACTGGAGAGAGATCACTAAGGGGAGAGAGATTCATAAGATATGACTCCAGTGGAAGAAGAATGTAGCCCGACCTTTTTAAATTTTTAATTTTATAATTTGTTCTTTCTCTCTCTCTCTCTCTCTCTCTCTCTCTCTCTCTCTCTCTCTCTCTCTCTCTCTCTCTCATGTGTGTGTGTGTGTTTGAGAGAGAGAGAGAGAGAGAGTATGGTGTGTGGTCTGCATATGTGTGTGAGTGTATAAGTGTGTGTGTGTGACTGTAAGTGTGAGTGGGTGTGACTGTGTGGTGTGTGTGAGTGCAACTGTGAGTGTGACTATTACTGTGTGTGAGAGTGTGTGTGTGTGTGTGAATGTGTGTGGTGTGTATGACTGTGACTGTATGTGTGAGAGTGTGAGTGTGTTTGTAAATCTGTGTGGTATGTGTGAGGGGGGGTGAGTGTGTGTGAGTGTGTGTGTGTGTGTGTGTGTGTGTGTGTGTGTGTGTGTTACATGCATATGTAGTGGTGATGAGACTATGTCTCACTAAGTGCAGCTAGGCTGGAGGCCAACAAGCTCCAAACATCTATCTTCTTGTCTTCCTATCCACCCCTCCAGCATAGGGATTACAGGTGTACACACAGACACACAGTCATGCTCAACCTTTCCGGAGGGTTCCAGGCATGGAAACGTAGATCCTCATGCTTATGCTGCACGCAATCTTGCCTAGAGAGCTGTTTCCCAGCTTCCATATCATGATCCTTGAATTTTATTTCAGTAAGATCTAGAGAAACTAGGGGAATATTTTGAACAGAGGAATTCTATCAACTGACTTGTGCTTAGAGGGATCTGAACTGCAAATAGACCGTAGGGACTGGAAAGATGGACCAGCAATTAAAAGCACTGATTTCTCTCAAAGAGAAGCAGAGGTTGGAGACCAGAACCCACAGGACACCTCACAACCATCTGTAACTTCAGTCTGTAGAGATCTGACGCCCTCTTCTGGCTTCCATGGGTACTGCATGTAAGTGGTGGGCAGACATACACACAGACTCATACTCATAAAAATAAATAAAATATCAAAAATAGAAAAGAGTTTAGGAGAGACAAAGACAGAAAGAGGGTAAGGAACATTCTAGTACAGTAGACAAGTACTCAGCACACAGAGCTCTGTCCCTGAACTCCTGAATTCCTCATCATCATCTCAAACATTAATCCTTCCTTTTTTTTTAATTTTTAATATTTTTTATTACATATTTTCCTCAATTACATTTCCAATGCTATCCCAAAAATCCCCCATACCGCCCCCCACTTCCCTACCCACCCATTCCCATTCTTTTGGCCCTGGCATTCCCCTATATTGGGGCATATAAAGTTTGCAAGTCCAATGGGCCTCTCTTTCCAGTGATGGCCGACTAGGCCATCTTTCGATATATATGCAGCTAGAGACAAGAGCTCCGGGGTACTGGTTAGTACATCATGTTGTTCCAACAATAGGGTTGCAGATCCCTTTAGCTCCTTGGGTACTTTCTCTAGCTTCTCCATTAGGAGCCCTGTGATCCATCCAATAGCTGACTGTGAACATCCACTCCTGTGTTTGCTAGGACCCGGCATTTTCAACAAATGGTGCTGGCACAACTGGTTGTTAACATGTAGAAGAATGTGAATCGATCTATTCCTATCTCCTTGTACTAAGGTCAAGTCTAAGTGGATCAAGGAACTTCACATAAAACCAGAGACACTGAAACTTATAGAGGAGAAAGTGGGGAAAAGCCTTGAAGATATGGGCACAGGGGAAAAATTCTTGAATAGAAGAGCAATGGCTTGTGCTGTAAGATCGAGAATTGACAAGTGGGACCTCATGAAACTGCAAAGCTTCTGCAAGGCTAAAGACACCATCAATAAGACAAAAAAACCACCAACAGATTGGGAAAGGATCTTTACCTATCCTAAATCAGATAAAGGACTAATATCCAATATATATAAAGAACTCAAGAGGGTGGACTCCAGAAAGTCAAATAACCCCATTAAAAAATGGGGCTCAGAACTGAACAAAGAATTCTCACCTGAGGAATACCGAATGGCTGAGAATTACCTGAAAAAATGTTCAACATCCTTAATCATCAGGGAAATGCAAATCAAAACAACCCTGAGATTCCACCTCACACCAGTCAGAATGGCTAAGATCAAAAATTCAGGTGACAGCAGATGCTGGCGAGGATGTGGAGAAAGAGGAACACTCCTCCATTGTTGGTGGGATTGCAAGCTTGTACAACCACTCTGGAAATCAGTCTGGCGGTTCCTCAGAAAACTGGACATAGTACTACTGGAGGATCCAGCAATACCTCTCCTGGGCATATATCCAGAAGATGTCCCAACCGGTAAGAAGGACACATGCTCCACTATGTTCATAGCAGCCCTATTTTTTTTTTTTTTTACTGGTCCACACAGGTGCAGGTTTATTGGGAGTGTTGGGGGATACAGGTTGTAGGTGTACGAATATGACCATAATTCTTTTTTTTTTTTGTTTATTAATCATTCCATTTGTTTATATCTCAAATGATATCCTACTTCCTTGTACTCCCTCCACCAACCCCCCATCCTACATATGGCCTCCCCATTCTTTTTGCCTGTATGAGATTGCCCCCTCACCCCTCCACACTCTCTTGCCCACTGCTCAAACTTTCCCCTACTCTGGAGCATCAAAGTAGTGTTCCCTCCCATTGCTGTCATAGAGTCCATTCTCTGCTACATATGTATCTTGAGCCATGGATTCCTCCAGGTCCACTCCTTAGTTGGTGGTCTAGACTCTGGGAGAACTGGGTGGTCATGCCAGCCTATGAATTTGAGGCTCTTCCACACATTTTCTTTTTTTTTTTGATTTTTAATATTTTTATTACATATTTTCCTCAATTACATTTCCAATGCTATCCCAAAAGTCCCCCATAGCGCCCCCCACTTCCCTACCCACCCATTCCCATTCTTTTGGCCCTGGCATTCCCCTATATTGGGGCATATAAAGTTGGAGAGGCCCCTTGGTCTAGCAAACTTTATATGCCCCAGTACAGGGGAATGCCAGGACCAGGAAGCAGGAGTGGGTAGGTAGAGGAGCAGGGCAGGGGGAGGGTATAGAGGATTTTCGGGATAGCACTTGAAATGTAAATAAAGAAAATATCCAATAAAAAATTTAAAAAGTAAAATAAACAAATAAATATTTTGTCACTTGTGATGAAGGTTTGAGGCAAAAAAGTATCTTTATAGCTGGGCGTGGTGGGGCACACCTTTAATCCCAGCACTCGGGAGACAGAGGCAGGCAGATTTCTGAGTTCGAGGCCATCCTGGTCTACAGAATGAGTTCCAGGACAGCCAGGACAACACAGAGAAACCCTGTCTCAAAAAAAAATAATAATAATAATTAATTAATTTAATTTAATTTAAAGTATCTTTATGAACATACATCATTTAAATACTTTTTTCTTCTTCAGTCTCCACACGTTAGATTTTTCACAATCACCATACATTATTCAACATTCTATACAGTAGTGCATGAAAAATCTGTGTGTGCACTTTTCTCAAGTCACTTTCATTCTCAGACCCAACCAGATATCCTAAGAGGATAACAATTAAAATTTCTTAATCCCCTGTAAGAACAAAGTCCCCAAAATCAGAGTCTAATTGTGTCTAACGTCAAAATTAACTTAAAAGAAACCAAAGACAAGCAGCCAAGATCACTTTGACATGCAGCTAGATGAGGATCAAGAACAAATTGCTGAGGGAGATTGCTGCTTCCAACTCCGGATTTTGAAGACTTGATAAAGAAAATGTTCTTATAAGTAGGAATGGCAGCATCTTGTTCTTAATTCTCTTTAAAAGTGTTGCCTTTGAAAATTACCCTTTTGTTTAATGCTATTTTCTATAAAGCACATACACTGAATTGGAAATTTTCATTGCTAAAACAGAGAAAAAAATCAAGCAGTCAGAGTCCTTCTATAATCTCAGACAAACTCTTCCGGAAAGGAGAGAGCTCTGCGTTGTTAGCCCTTGGCTCCAACTCTTGAGAGTTAAAAATAATATGAAATGAATCTAGGTTTGGTAGCTCGTGCCTATAATCCTAGCACTGAGACAGCTGAGGCAACTTTCTAGCCAGCCCAAACTGTAAGAGTACTAGTAACATGGGAAAGTCTAGTGCTTATCAGTGGTGTATTTGCCTAGCAAGTGCAAGGCCCTGGGATCAATCCAAGAATACAGTAGACAGACAGACAGACAGACAGACACATACATACATACTTACATACATACATGCATACATGCATACATAGACAGATATATATATATATATATATATATATATATATATATATAGAGAGAGAGAGAGAGAGAGAGAGAGAGAGAGAGAGATACATATGTAGAATACAACATTTTAAAATGTAAAAATTTGTAATTGTCAGAATAATAATACCACTTGTTCTTAATCTTTGGCATAAGAGTATTTTCAAAGCCAGGCAGTGGTATCGAATGTCTTTAATCCTAGCACTTGGGAGGCAGAGGCAGGCAGATTTCTGAGGTTAAGGCCAGCCTGGTCTACAGAGTGAGTTCCAGGACAACCAGGGTTACACAGAGAAACCCTGTCTCGAAAAAAAAAAAAGAAGAAGAAGAAGAAGAAGAAGAAGAAGAAGAAGAAGAAGAAGAAGAAGAAGAAGAAGAAGAAGAAGAAGAAGAAGAAGAAGAAGAAGAAGAAGAAGAAGAAGAAGAAAAAGAAGAAGAAAAAGAAGAAGAAAAAGAAGAAGAAAAAGAAGAAGAAGAAGAATGTGAATTGATCCATTCCTATCTCCTTGTACCAAGGTCAAATCTAAGTGGATCAAGGAACTTCACATAAAACCAGAGACACTGAAACTTATAGAGGAGAAAGTAGGGAAGAGCCTCGAAGATATGGGCACAGGGGGAAATTTCCTGAATAGAACAGCAATGGCTTGTGCTGTAAGATCGAGGATTGACAAATGGGACCTCATGAACTGCAAAGCTTCTGCAAGGCAAAAGACACTGTCAATAAGACAAAAAGACAACCAACAGATTGGGAAAGGATCTTTACCTATCCTAAATCAGATAGGGGACTAATATCCAATATATATAAAGAACTCAAGAGGGTGGACTCCAGAAAATCAAATAACCCCATTAAAAAATGGGGCTCAGAGCTAAACAAAGAATTCTCACCTGAGGAATAACAAATGGCTGAGAAACACCTGAAAAAACTGTTCAACATCCTTAATCATCAAAGAAATGCAAATCAAAACAACCCTGAGATTCCATCTCACAGCAGTTAGAATGGCTAAGATGAAAAATTCAGGTGACAGCAGATGCTGGCGAGGACGTGGAGAAAGAGGAACACTCCTTCATTGTTGGTGGGATTGCAAGCTGGTACAACCACTCTGGAAATCAGTCTGGCGGTTCCTCAGAAAATTGGACATAGTACTACTGGAGGATCCAGCAATACCTCTCCTGAGCATATATCCAGAAGATGTTCCAACCGGTAAGAAAAACACATGCTCCACTAAGTTCATAGCAGCCTTATTTATAATCGCCAGAAGCTGGAAAGAACCCAGATGCCCCTCAACAGAGGAATGGATACAGAAAATGTGGTACATTTACACAATGGAGTACTACTAAGCTAATAAAAAGAATGAATTTATGAAATTCCTAGGCAAATTGTTGGACCTGGAGGGCATCATACTGAGTGAGGTAACACAATCACAAAAGAACTCAAATGATATGTACTCACTGATAATTGGATATTAGCCCAGAAACTTAGTATACCCGTGATATAAGAGACAATTTGTAAAACACATGAAACTGAAGAAGAACGAAGACCAATGTGTGGACACTGCCCCTTCTTAGAATTGGAAACAATCACCCATGGAAGGAGTTACAGAGACAAAGTTTGGAGCTGAGACAAAAAGATGGACCATCTAGAGACTGCCATATCCAGGGATCCATCCCATAATTAGCCTCCAAAGGATGACACCATTGCATACACTAGCAAGCGTTTGCTGAAAGGACCCTGATATAGCTGTCTCTTGTGAGACTAGGCCGGGGCCTAGCAAACACAGAAGTGGATGGGTCACAGGGCCCCCAATGGAGGAGCTAGAGAAAGAATCCAAGGAGCTAAAGAGATCTGCAACCCTGTAGGTGCAACAACATTATGAACTAACCAGCACCCCGGAGCTCTTGACTCTAGCTGCATATGTATCAAAAGATGGACTAGTCGGCCATCAATAGAAAGAGAGGCCCATTGGACATGCAAACTTTATATGCCCCAGTACATGGGAACGCCAGGGCCAAAAAATCGGAATGGGTGGGTAGGAAAGTAGGGGGGAGGGTATGGGAGACTTTTGGGATAGCATTGGAAATGTAATTGAAGAAAATACATAATATAAAAAGAAAAGAAGGCACAAGCCCCTTCCTGGTCGACCAGCACTGGGGTAGCTAGGGCGCAGAGTCGGCTGACACCCGCTAGCTACCCATGACACACGCCACGGGACCTTAAGACTTCTGGTGAGTGGAACACAGCATCTGCTCCAATCTCTAAACAGAGACAACTATAACAACTAACTCCAGAGATTACCAGATGGCAAAAGGTAAACGTAATAATCTTACTAACAGAAACCAAGACCACTCACCATCATCAGAACCCAGCACTCCCACTTTGCCCAGTCCAGGGCACCCCAACACACCAGAAAAGCTAGACCCGGATCTAAAAGCATATCTCATGATGATGGTAGAGGATATCAAGGAGGACTTTAATAACACACTTAAAGAAATACAGGAGAACACAGCTAAACAGGTAGAAGACATTAAAGAGGAAGCACAAAAATCCCTTAAAGAATTGCAGGAGGAGTCTGTACAGGTCAGAGTGAGGACCACAGAGGCAGACAGCTTCTGGGACAGGCGGGAGCCACAGAGCCGCTGAGGCAGCACCCTTTTGGGGCCGCAGACATCCGGCACCCTCCCAGCCGGAGGACAGTGACCTGCCCTGCAGGGAGCGCCATCTTGGCTCCGGGACTCCGCCGAACTTAGTCTGTACAGGTCAGAGTGAGGACCACAGAGGCAGACAGCTTCTGGGACAGGCGGGAGCCACAGAGCCGCTGAGGCAGCACCCTTTTGGGGCCACAGACATCCGGCACCCTCCTAGCTGGAAGACAGTGGTCTGCCCTGCACAGGAGCCCTCTGCCTCAGGAGCAGGGAGCACATCTTGGATCCAGGACTCCACTGAACTTAGAAACTTAGTCTGCACAGCTAAGAGTGTGCACCACAGAAGCCTACAGCTTCTGTGACCTGCCAAAGCAACACAGCATCTGGGAAAGGTCCTGTTTTCCGCCTTCTTCTTCGGCCAGGAGGAGGTCCAAACGCCAGATATCTGTACACCTTCCCTTTAAGAGGAAAGCTTGTCAGCAGGGAGTGCTCTAACCACTGAAACTCAGAGGAGAGAGCCTGTCTCCCAGCTCTGCTGACAGAGGATACTCAGAATCCCCAGAAGAACAACCTCTGAACAGAGACAACTATAACAACTCCAGAGATTACCAGATGGCGAGAGGTAAAGGTAAGAATCTTACTAACAGAAACCAAGACCACTCACCATCATCAGGTCCCAGCACTCCCACTTCGCCCAGTCCAGGGCACCCCAACACACCTGAAAAACTAGACCTGGATTTAAAAGCATATCTCATGATGACGGTAGAGGACATCAAGAAGGACTTTAAAGAACTACAGGAGAACATGGCTAAAGAGTTACAAGTTCTTAAAGAAAAACAGGAAAACACAACCAAACTGGTAGAAGTCCTTAAAGAGAAACAGGAACACACATCCAATCAGATGATGGAAATGAACAAAACCATACTAGACCTAAAAAGGGAAGTAGACACAATAAAGAAAACCCAAAATGAGGCAACACTGGAGATAGAAACCCTAGGAAAGAAATCTGGAACCATAGATACCAGCATCAGCAACAAAATACAAGAGATGGAAGAGAGAATCTCAGGCGCAGAAGATTCCATAGAGAACATCGGCACAACAATCAAGGAAAATGTAAAATGCAAAAAGACCATAACTCAAAACATCCAAGAAATACAGGACACAATGAGAAGACCAAACCTACGGATAATAGGAGTGGATGAGAATGAAGATTTTCAACTCAAAGGACCAGCAAACATCTTCAACAAAATTATAGAAGAAAACTTCCCAAATCTAAAGAAAGAGATGCCCATGAACATACAAGAAGCCTACAGAACTCCAAATAGACTGGACCAGAAAAGAAATACCTCCCGACACATAATAATCAGAACAACAAATGCTCTAAATAAAGATAGAATACTAAAAGCAGTAAGAGAAAAAGGCCAAGTAACATATAAAGGCAAGCCTATCAGAATTACACCAGATTTTTCACCAGAGACTATGAAAGCCAGAAGATCCTGGACGGATATTATACAGACACTAAAAGAACACAAATTCCAGCCCAGGCTACTATACCCAGCCAAACTCTCAATTAACATAGATGGAGAAACCAAAGTATTCCACAACAAAACCAAATTCACACATTATCTCTCCACGAATCCAGCCCTTCAAAGGATAATAACAGAAAAAAACCAATACAAGGACAGGAACCACGCCCTAGAAACAACAAGAAGGTAATCCCTCAACAAACCTAAAAGAAGACAGCCACAAGAACAAAATGCCAACTTTAACAACAAAAATAACAGGAAACAACAATTACTTTTCCTTAATATCTCTTAATATCAATGGACTCAACTCCCTGATAAAAAGACATAGACTAACAAACTGGCTACACAAACAAGACCCCACATTTTGCTGCTTACAGGAAACTCATCTCAGAGAAAAGGATAGACACTACCTCAGAATGAAAGGCTGGAAAACAATTTTCCAAGCAAATGGCATGAAGAAACAAGCTGGAGTAGCCATTCTAACATCTGATAAGATTGACTTCCAACCCAAAGTCATTAAAAAAGACAGGGAGGGACACTTCATACTCATCAAAGGTAAAATCCTCCAAGAGGAACTATCAATCCTGAATATCTATGCTCCAAATACAAAGGCAGCCACATTCATTAAAGAAACTTTAGTAAATCTCAAAGCACACATTGCACCTCATACAATAATGTGGGAGACTTCAACACACCACTTTCACCAATGGACAGATCATGGAAACAGAAACTAAACAGGGACACAGAGAAACTAAGAGAAATTATGAATCAAATGGATCTGGCAGATATTTATAGAACATTCTATCCTAAAACAAAAGGATATACCTTCTTCTCAGCACCTCATGGTACCTTCTCCAAAATTGACCACATAATTGGTCACAAAACAGGCCTCAACAGATACAAAAATATTGAAATTGTCCCATGCATCCTATCAGATCACCATGGACAAAGGCTGATCTTCCATAACAAAATAAATAATAGAAAGCCAACCTTCACGTGGAAACTGAACAAAACTCTTCTCAATGATACCTTGGTCAAGGAAGGAATAAAGAAAGAAATTAAGGACTTTTTAGAGTTCAATGAAAATGAAGCCACAACATACCCAAAATTATGGGATGCAATGAAAGCATTTCTAAGAGGAAAACTCATAGCTCTGAGTGCCTCCTAAAGGAAACTAGAGAGAGCACACATTAGCAGCTTGACAACACACCTAAAAGCACTAGAACAAAAGGAAGCAAATTCACCCAAGAGGAGTAGACTGCAGGAAATAATCAAACTCAGGGGCGAAATCATCCAAGTGGAAACAAGAAAAACTATTCAAAGAATCAACCAATCAAGGAGCTGGTTCTTTGAGAAAATCAACAAGATAGATAAACCCTTAGCCAGACTCACTAGAGGGAACAGGGAAAGCATCCTAATTAACAAAATCAGAAATGAAAAAGGAGACATAACAACAGATCCTGAAGACATCCAAAACACCATCAGATCCTTCTACCAAAGGCTATACTCAACAAAACTGGAGAACCTGGATGAAATGGAGAAGTTCCTAGACAGATACCAGGTACCAAAGTTGAATCAAGATCAGGTTAATGATCTAAACAGCCCTATATCCCCCAAAGAAATAGAAGCAGTCATTAATAGTCTCCCAACTAAAAAAAGCCCAGGACCAGATGGGTTTAGTGCAGAGTTCTATCAGACCTTCAAAGAAGATCTAATCCCAGTTCTGCACAAACTATTCCACAAAATAGAAACAGAAGGTACTCTACCCAACTCATTCTATGAAGCCACAATTACTCTGTTACCTAAACCACAAAAAGACCCAACAAAGATAGAAAACTTCAGACCAATATCCCTTATGAATATTGATGCAAAAATCCTCAATAAAGTTCTTGCTAACCGAATCCAAGAACACATCAAAACAATCATCCATCCTGACCAAGTAGGTTTCATCCCAGGGATGCAGGGATGGTTCAATATACGGAAATCCATCAACGTAATCCAGTATATAAACAAACTCAAAGACAAAAACCACATGGTCATCTCGTTAGATGCGGAAAAAGCATTTGACAAGATCCAACACCCATTCATGATAAAAGTCTTGGAAAGATCAGGAATTCAAGGCCCATACCTAAACATGATAAAAGCAATCTACAGCAAACCAGTAGCCAACATCAAAGTAAATGGTGAGAAGCTTGAAGCAATCCCTCTAAAATCAGGGACTAGAAAAGGCTGTCCACTTTCTCCATACCTATTCAACATTGTACTTGAAGTCCTAGCCAGAGCAATTCGACAACAAAAGGAGATCAAAGGGATACAAATTGGAAAAGATGAAGTCAAAATATCACTTTTTGCAGATGATATGATAGTATATCTAAGTGACCCTAAAAATTCCACCAAAGAACTCCTAAGCCTCATAAACAGCTTCGGTGAAGTAGCTGGATATAAAATTAACTCAAACAAATCAATGGCCTTTCTCTACACAAAGAATAAACAGGCTGAGAAAGAAATTAGGGAAACAACACCCTTCTCAATAGTCACAAATAATATAAAATATCTTGGCGTGACTCTAACTAAGGAAGTGAAAGATCTGTATGACAAGAACATCAAGTCTCTGAAGAAAGAAATTATAGAAGATCTCAGAAGATGGAAAGATCTCCCATGCTCATGGATTGGCAGGATCAACATTGTAAAAATGGCTATCTTACCAAAAGCAATCTACAGATTCAATGCAATCCCCATCAAAATTCCAACTCAATTCTTCAACGAATTAGAAATTGCAATCTGCAAATTCATCTGGAATAACAAAAAACCTAGGATAGCAAAAACTCTTCTCAAGGATAAAAGAACCTCTGGTGGAATCACCATGCCGGACCTAAAGCTTTACTACAGAGCAATTGTGATAAAAACTGCATGGTACTGGTATAGTGACAGACAAATAGACCAATGGAATAGAATTGAAGACCCAGAAATGAACCCACACACCTACGGTCACTTGATCTTCAACAAGGGAGCTAAAAACATCCAGTGGAAGAAAGACAGCATTTTCAACAAATGGTGCTGGCACAACTGGTTGTTAACATGTAGAAGAATGCGAATCGATCCATTCCTATCTCCTTGTACTAAGGTCAAGTCTAAGTGGATCAAGGAACTTCACATAAAACCAGAGACACTGAAACTTATAGAGGAGAAAGTGGGGAAAAGCCTTGAAGATATGGGCACAGGGGAAAAATTCCTGAATAGAACAGTAATGGCTTGTGCTGTAAGATCGAGAATTGACAAGTGGGACCTCATGAAACTGCAAAGCTTCTGCAAGGCTAAAGACACCATCAATAAGACAAAAAAACCACCAACATATTGGGAAAGGATCTTCACCTATCCTAAATCAGATAAGGGACTAATATCCAATATATATAAAGAACTCAAGAAGGTGGACTCCAGAAAGTCAAATAACCCCATTAAAAAATGGGGCTCAGAACTGAACAAAGAATTCTCACCTGAGGAATACCGAATGGCAGAGAAGCACCTGAAAAAATGTTCAACATCCTTAATCATCAGGGAAATGCAAATCAAAACAACCCTGAGATTCCACCTCACACCAGTCAGAATGGCTAAGATCAAAAATTCAGGTGACAGCAGATGCTGGCGAGGATGTGGAGAAAGAGGAACACTCCTCCATTGTTGGTGGGATTGCAAGCTTGTACAACCACTCTGGAAATCAGTCTGGCGGTTCCTCAGAAAATTGGACATAGTACTACCGGAGGATCCAGCAATACCTCTCCTGGGCATATATCCAGAAGATGTCCCAACCGGTAAAAAGGACACATGCTCCACTATGTTCATAGCAGCCCTATTTATAATAGCCAGAAGCTGGAAAGAACCCAGATGTCCCTCAACAGAGGAATGGATACAGAAATTATGGTACATTTACACAATGGAGTACTACTCAGCTATTAAAAAGAATGAATTTATGAAATTCCTAGCCAAATGGATGGACCTGGAGGGCATCAACTTGAGTGAAGTAACACAATCACAAAAGAACTCACACAATATGTATTCACTGATAAGTGGATATTAGCCCAAAACTTAGGATACCCAAGATATGAGATACAATTTGCTAAACGCATGAAACTCAAGAAGAACGAAGACCAAAGTGTGGACACTGTGCCCCTTCTTAGAATTGGGAACAAAACACCCAGGGAAGGAGTTACAAAGACAAAGTTCGTAGCTGTGATGAAAGGATGGACCATTTAGAGACTGCCGTATCCAGGGATCCATCAAATAAGCAGCTTATAAACGCTGACACCATTGCATACACTAGCAAGATTTTGCTGAAAGGACCCAAATATAGCTGTCTCTTGTGAGACGATGCCGGGGCCTAGCAAACACAGGAATGGATGTTCACAGTCAGCTATTGGATGTATCACAGGGCTCCCAATGGAGAAGCTAGAGAAAGTACCCAAGGAGCTAAAGGGATCTGCAACCCTATTGTTGGAACAACATGATGTACTAACCAGAACCCCGGAGCTCTTGTCTCTAGCTGCATATGTATCGAAAGATGGTCTGGTCGGCCATCACTGGAAAGAGAGGCCCATTGGACTTGCAAACTTTATATGCCCCAATATAGGGGAATGCCAGGGCCAAAAGAATGGGAATGGGTGGGTAGGGAAGTGGGGGGCGCTATGGGGGACTTTTGGGATAGCATTGGAAATGTAATTGAGGAAAATATGTAATTAAAAAAAAAAAAGAAATAGGAGAACACCATATGTACCTGAATAAATGTTTTACCATTAAAAAAAAAAAAGAATTGCAGGAGAACACTGCTAAACAGGTAGAAGAC
Organism: Mus caroli; assembly: GCF_978045245.1. Classification (NCBI taxonomy): domain Eukaryota; kingdom Metazoa; phylum Chordata; class Mammalia; order Rodentia; family Muridae; genus Mus; species Mus caroli. Next base: position 24,188,326 of record NW_028227258.1, read on the forward strand.
ATTAAAGAGGAAGAACAAAAATCCCTTAAAGAATTGCAGGAAAACCAGACCAAACAGGTGTTGGAATTGAATAAAACCATCCAAGACCTAAAAAGGGAAGTAGACACAATAAAGAAAACCCAAATTGAGGCAACACTGGAGATAAAAACCCTAGGAAAGAAATCTGGAACCATAGATGTGAGCATCAGCAACAGTATACAAGAGATGGAAGAGAGAATCTCAGGTGCAGAAGACTCCATAGAAAACATCGGCACAACAATCAAAGAAAATACAAAATCCAAAAATGTCCTAACTCAAAACATCCAGGAAATCCAGGACACAATGAGAAGACCAAAACTATGGATAATAGGAGTAGATGAGAATGAAGATTTTCAACTCAAAGGACCGGCAAATATCTTCAACAAAATTATAAAAGAAAACTTCCCAAACCTAAAGAAAGAGATGCCCATGAACATACAAGAAGCCTACAGAACTCCAAATAGACTGGACCAGAAAAGAAATTCCTTCCGACACATAATAATCAGAACAACAAATGCACTAAATAAACATAAAATACTAAAAGCAGTAAGGGAAAAGGTCAAGTAACATATAAAGGCAAGCCTATCAGAATTACACCAGATTTTTCACCAGAGACTATGAAAGCCAGAAGAGCCTGGACAGATGTTATACAGAAACTAAGAGAACACATATTCCAGCCCAGGCTACTATACCCAGCCAAACTCTCAATTAACATAGATGGAGAAACCAAAGTATTCCACGACAAAACCAAATTCACACATTACCTTTCCACGAATCCAGCCCTTCAAAGGATAATAACAGAAAAAAAAACAATACAAGGATGGAAACCACGTCCTAGGAAAAGCAAGAAGGTAATCACTCAACAAACCTAAATGAAGACTGCCACAAGAACAGAATGCCAACTCTAACAACAAAAATAAAAGGAAGCAACAATTACTTCTCCCTAATATCTCTTAATATCAATGGACTCAACTCCCCAATAAAAAGACATAGACTAACAGATGGCTACACAAATAGGACCCAACATTTTGCTGCTTACAGGAAACTCATCTCAGAGAAAAAGATAGACACTACCTCAGAATGAAAGGCTGGAAAACTTCATACTCATTAAAGTTAAAAACCTCCAAGAGGAGCTATCAATTCTGAATAACTATGCTCCAAATACAAGGGCAGCCACATTCATTAAAGATACTTTAGTAAAGCTCAAAGCACACATTGCACCTCACACAATAATAGTGGGAGACTTCAAAACACCACTTTCACCAATGGACAGATCATGGAAGCAGAAACTAAACAGAGATACAGTGAAACTAACAGAGGTTATGAAACAAATGGATCTGACAGATATCTACAGAACATTTTATCCTAAAACAAAAGGATATACCTTCTTCTCAGCACCTCACGGTACCTTCTCCAAAATTGACCACATAATTGGTCACAAAACAAGCCTCATTATATATAAAAATATTGAAATTGTCCCATAGACAATCAGATCACCATGGACTAAGGCTGATCTTCAATAACAAAATAAATAATAGAAAGCCAACACACACGTGGAAACTAAACAACACTCTTCTCAATGATACCTTGGTCAAGGAAGGAATAAAGAAAGAAATTAAGGACTTTTTGGAGTTTAATGAAAATGAAGCCACAACATACCCAAACTTATGGGACACAATGAAAGCATTTCTAAGAGGAAAACTCATAGCTCTGAGTGCCTCCAAAAAGAAACTAGAGAGAGCACACATTAGCATCTTGACAACACACCTAAAAGCTCTAGAACAAAAGGAAGCAAATTCACCCAAGAGGAGTAGACTGCAGGAAATAATCAAACTCAGGGGTGAAATCAACCAAGTGGAAACAAGAAGAACTATTCAAAGAATCAACCAATCGAGGAGCTGGTTCTTTGAGAAAATCAACAAGATAGATAAACCCTTAACCAGACTCACCAGAGGACATAGGGAAAGTATTCTAATTAACAAAATCAGAAATGAAAAGGGAGACATAACAACAGATGCTGAAGAAATCCAAAAAACCATCAGATCCTTCTACAAAAGGCTATACTCAACAAAACTGGAGAACTTGGATGAAATGGACAAGTTTCTAGACAGATACCAGGTACCAAAGTTAAATCAAGATCAGGTTAATGATCTAAACAGTCCCATATCCCCTAAAGAAATAGAAGCAGACATTAATAGTCTCCCAACCAAAAAAAGCCCAGGACCAGATGGGTTTAGTGCAGAGTTCTATCAGACCTTCAAAGAAGATCTAATCCCAGTTCTTCACAAACTATTCCACAAAATTCGAAACAGAAGGTACTCTACCCAACTCATTCTATGAAACCACAATTACTCTGTTACCTAAACCACAAAAAGACCCAACAAAGATAGAGAACTTCAGACCAATTTCCCTCATGAATATCGATGCAAAAATCCTCAATAAAGTTCTCGCTAACCGAATCCAAGAAAACATCAAAACAATAATCCATCCTGACCAAGTAGGTTTCATCCCAGGGATGCAAGGATGGTTCAATATATGGAAATCCATCAATGTAATCCAGTGTATAAACAAACTCAAAGACAAAAACCACATGATCATGTCGTTAGATGCTGAGAAAGCCTTTGACAAAATCCAACACCCCTTTATGATAAAAGTCTTGGAAAGATCAGGAATTCAATGCCCATACCTAAACATGATAAAAGCAATCTACAGCAAACCAGTAGCCAACATCAAAGTAAATGGTGAGAAGCTGGAAGCAATCCCACTAAAATCAGGGACTAGACAAGGCTGCCCACTCTCTCCCTACCTATTCAACATTGTACTTGAAGTCCTAGCCAGAGCAATTATACAACAAAAGGAGATCAAGGGGATACAAATTGGAAAAGAAGAAGTCAAAATATCACTCTTTGCAGATGATATGATGGTATATATAAGTGACCCTAAAAATTCCACCAGAGAACTCCTAAGGCTGATAAACAGCTTCAATGAAGTAGCTGGATATAAAATTAACTGAAGGAAGTCAATGGCCTTTCTCTACACAAAGGATAAACAGGCTGAGAAGGAAATTAGGGAAACAACACCCTTCTCAATAGTCACAAACAATATAAAATACCTTGGCATGACTCTAACTAAAGAAGTGAAAGATCTGTATGACAAGAACTTCAAGTCTCTGAAGAAAGAAATTAAAGAAGAACTCAGAAGATGGAAAGACCTCCCATGCTCATGGATTGGCAGGATCAACATTGTAAAAATGGCTATCTTACCAAAAGCAATCTACAGATTCAATGCAATCCCCATCAAAATTCCAACTCAATTCTTCAAGGAATTAGAAAGGGCAATCTGCAAATTCATCTGGAACAACAAAAAACTAGGATAGCAAAAACTCTTCTCAAGGATAAAAGAACCTCTGGTGGAATCACCATGCCGGACCTAAAGCTGTACTACAGAGCTATTGTGATAAAAACTGCATGGTACTGGTATAACGACAGACAAGTAGACCATTAGAACAGAATTGAAGACCCTGAGATGAACCCACACACCTATGGTCACTTGATCTTCAACAAGGGAGCTAAAACCATCCAGTGGAAAAAAGACAGCATTTTCAACAAATGGTGCTGGCACAACTGGAGGTTATCATGGAGAAGAATGCGAATTGATCCATTCCTATCTCCTTCTACTAAGGTCAAATCTAAGTGGATTAAGGAACTCCATATAAAACCAGAGACACTGAAACTTATAGAGGATAAAGTAGGGAAGAGCCTCGAAGATATGGGTACAGGGGAAAAATTCCTGAATAGAACAACAATGGCTTGTGCTGTAAGATCAAGAATCAATAAATGGGACCTCATAAAGTTGCAAAGCTTCTGCAAGGCAAAAGACACTGTCAATAAGACAAAAAGACCACCAACAGATTGGGAAAGAATCTTTACCTATCCTAAATCAGATAGGGGACTAATATCCAATATATATAAAGAACTCAAGAAGGTGGACTCCAGAAAATCAAATAACCCCATTAAAAAATGGGGCTCAGAACTGAACAAAGAATTCTCACCTGAGGAATACCGAATGGCAGAGAAGCACCTGAAAAAATGTTCAACATCCTTAATCATCAGGGAAATGCAACTCAAAACAACCCTGAGATTCCACCTCACACCAGTCAGAATGGCTAAGATCAAAAATTCAGGTGACAGCAGATGCTGGCGAGGATGTGGAGAAAGAGGAACACTCCTTCATTGTTGGTGGGATTGCAAGCTTGTACAACCACTCTGGAAATCAGTCTGGAGGTTCCTTAGGAAATTGGATATAGTACTACCGGAGGATCCAGCAATACCTCTCTTGGGCATATATCCTGAAGATGTCCCATCCTGTAAGAAGGACACATGCTCCACTATGTTCATAGCAGCCCTATTTATAATAGCCAGAAGCTGGAAAGAACCCAGATGCCCCTCAACAGAGGAATGGATACAGAAAATGTGGTACATTTACACAATGGAGTACTACTCAGCTATTAAAAGGAATGAATTCATGAAATTCCTAGCCAAATGGATGGACCTGGAGGGCATCATCCTGAGTGAGGTAACACAATCACAAAGGAACTCACACAATATGTACTCACTGGTAAGTGGATATTAGCCCAAAAACTTAGGATACCCAAGATATAAGATACAATTTGCTAAAAGCATGAAACTCAAGAAGAACGAAGACCAAAGTGTGGACACTGTGCCCCTTCTTAGAATTGGGAACAAAACACCCATGGAAAGACTTACAGAGATAAAGTTTGGAGCTGTGACGAAAGAATGGACCATCTAAAGACTGCCATATCCAGGGATCCATCCCACAATCAGCTTCCAAACGCTGACACCATTGCATACACTAGCAAGATTTTGCTGAAAGGACCCAGATATAGCTGTCTCTTTCGAGATAATGCCGGGGCCTAGCAAACACAGAAGTGGATGATCACTGTCAGCTATTGAATGGATCACAGGGCCCCCAATGGAGGAGCTGGAGAAAGTACCCAAGGAGCTGAAGGGATCCGCAACCCTATGGTTGGAACAACATTATGAACTAACCAGTACCCAGGAGCTCTTGACTCTAGCTGAATATGTATCAAAAGATGGCCTATTATGTCATCACTGGAAAGAGAGGCCCATAGGACTTGCAAACTTTATATGCCCCAGTACAAGGGAATGCCAGGGCCAAGGTGTGGGAGTGGGTGTGTAGGGGAGTGGGGGGGAAGTGTATTGGGGACTTTTTGGATAGCATTGGAAATGTAAATGAGGAAAATACCTAATAAAAAAGATTAATTAAAAAAAAAGAAAAGAAATAGTGTTTTCAAAGTATGAGTCCATCTGAAGTTTGCACTGCCAGAGAAAATATTCTTTATGTATTATGACTCTTTCATCTTTCATTTTCAAGGTCACCATGATCTGGTGCTTATGGATGAGGGGTAGGAGAAGTAAGTCATCCTTGTGACGTATGAAGGACAACCATGTTCACGGGACCCTACAAGATCCCAGCAAGTATCCAGGAAACTAGATCCCATCAGAGCAGGGCGGGTCTGCCCGATTTAACTTCGACCTGAGGACTTCTTGAGTAGCTGTTAAATGAATGAATGGAGGAACAGCAGCTAACACAAGACAAAGCTCCCGTTATTTATGTGCTGTCTATTCCTGCTCTGCCCCCAGTTACTACAGTTTAACTGTATCATCCCGCAGTGCATGGTGTTCTCTACCTCAACAGTACTTAGAATCAAGTAATTAAAACTCTTAAATTTTCAATCAAAATGTGACTTCCTCTTTACAATGACTGTTTCATTATACTGAGAACAGAACCATAGTCTTGCACATTCTAGGCACGCATACCACCAATGACCTAGACCCTCACCCTTTTTATTAATTTTATTGTGACACAAGGTCTCAGCAAGCTGCCGCAGTACAGCATGAACTTGTTATGTAGCCTGGGTAGGCTCCTCGTGCCTCAGCATCCTGAGTAGCTGGGATAAGCACATTTTTCGTAACTAACCACTTTGAGTTCACCATTGTTCAAGATTTTTCCTGAGCTTCTTATAATAGCTTTATTTGTCCCTACCTGTCTGCCCGTGGTCTGAGATTGTTTCATGCAAGACGGTTTTAACAACAGTTAACAAAATCATGAAGGTAGGTATATTGGCACATGCTTATAATCTCGGTCCTTAGGAGGCTGAGGCAGGAACTTGTCAGCATCAGTTCAGTACAGGAAATTCTAGGCCTGGTCTGTAAGCTGAGAACCTATGTTAAGAGAGAAAGAGAGAGAGAGAGAGAGAGAGAGAGAGAGAGAGAGAGAGAGAGAGAGAGAGAGAGAGAGAGAGGAAAGAAGGAAGGAAGGAAGGAAGGGGAGAGAAGGAGGGAGGGAGAGAGAGAGGGAGGAAGGGTGATAGAGGGAGGGAGAGAATGAGGGAGATAGAGAGAGGGAGATAGAGAGTGAGGAAGGGTGATAGAGGGAGGGAGAGAATGAGGGAGATAGAGAGGGAGGAAGGGGGAGGAAACTATGGTTTCTCTTAAATCCTGTAGAAGATGAACTTACACAGATGCTGTTTCCAAAGAGCTGGGAACTAAAGCTGTGATGAAATGTTGGGGTGGGATGGGTACAGATTCTGCTGGGTCTGCACATCACCCAGTAATCACATAAACTAAAATGTAAGATGACCATAGACCTTTGGTGACAGACCTCATTATCCCAAAGAGCAGTTCAGCAGCCGAGGGCAATTCATCTCCTTCAGCGAATAGAAAATGTCTACCTTTAACAGCCATCGGTTTTATAGCATCCATAACCTTAACACTCACGGAAAAAAATAAATAAATAACTGTAGCATGAGTTTCTTTAAATCCAGGTGATTATTTGTAGTAGACATGTTATCATCCAACTAAGTGCTTGGGATGTTTATCTGAATAAGTTAGAATCCTCTGGAAGTCCATGCTGCCCCTTGATCAACAACTGGTAAACCACTTACTCCTCCTGCACCCGTTCTAAAGAGCTATTAGAGTCAGACTGTCTCTCCCCAAACAGAGGAATTTACCTTAAAGGTACACATGTCCATTTCTCATGTTGGAGGAAATAAATTTAGGGAAGCTAAGCAGTAGTGTGAAGGCAAATGGGGTGTCCCTGCTTGACAGCAGAAATGGTTTCTACACTTCTAGTCTTCATGGAGACATAGGATAATGGAGGGTCAGGAATGACTAAGCCTGCAGGGACATTTAGAGTTCATATACTTACATCAAGGTTTTCATTTTCAACTTAAAAGTAGCATCAATATTTAGGAGCCAGAGCAAGAACAATGAATTAGAAGGAGAAGGTTAGAGAACCTGTCCGGTATAGAAGACACCACTCTGAATTCTGGAATCAGAGAGGTGTTCATACTCTCTGTGAAGCTGGGGAAGCTACTCAACTCCTCCACTCCACAACCTCGTCATTCTTACGAGGAGGGGCTTCACAGGAATACGGTGAGGATTCTGTGAGGTTGTGCGTAAAGTATTTCCCAGACTACTTTGCCAACCAAGCATGCGTGAGATATTAGTTATCATTACGATGCTTAAAATTTTGATCTCTATTTAACCACTGCTGATGTTTACTATGTAGTGTTTTTCTTTTGTTTTCCATATGAGTCATTGCATATATTTTTCTGCCATGAGGGAGTGGTAGTATGTATAATGGCTGTGGCTTAATTTCTTTAAAAGTCTCATAAACATATTATGAACAACTTTTCTGTCCACAAATACGTATAGAACCTCAAAATGGACCCATAACAACCCCTTTTATATCTATAGTCATTTCTATTACCGATAACACTACTATCAAACATTTAAGATGTGCACAGATTCTCGCTGAGAGGAACAGTGAACAGCCTTGCTTTCAAACACTCTGATACAATTCTCACTGGGTTAGATTCCTAGAAATGAAATTCCTGGGTCAAACAAAGGATGTCTGTACTTTTTTTTTTTTAAGCTTTCTTGACATGTTTTGACAAATTCGTTTCTGAAAAAGACCGCTACAGAGGATTTTTGAGCTTCTTTTTTTTTAATAAAACTTTATCCATACCAGGAATTGTAATTTCACCTGCAAATAGAACAACATTGCCAAAATAATAGCAGTGAGAAGATGTTCCATTGCTATTGCTGTAAAATGAACCTTACAGCTGTGTCTGTACATTGAGAGCATTTCATCAGCTTTATTTTTTAATTGTTATTTGTTTTCTTCTGTTTGTTTGTTTGCTTTGTCCTGTTCTGGTTTGTTTGTTTTTGTGTTATCTAATTTTATTTTGTTGTAGAGTCTTGTTTTTATCCTAAAAGAAGGAAACTGTGTGACTGTGGGCAGGTCAGAAAGTCAGGAGGAGCAGCAGGGAGGAGTTGCGAGAAGGAAAACCGAGATCAGAATTTATTTTCAATAATAATTAAAAAGTATCCTCCTAATTGCTGCTTTTCTGATTGAAGTTTATCCCAGAACAGGGTTCCACAACTATGACCTATTAAATATAACTTCCTGGAGATCTTTAATTTGGGCCAAGCAACTTTATTGGACCCATTACTTCAATCATACGTGGTGAAATTCATGAGAAATTGAGCTAATTAATTTAGGACTGTATTCATGCAACAAATAGATGGATCTCTGTTATTGCCACTGCGGAACTGTACTCTGTCTCCACCTCACCCCATAACAGAGAGTTTGAGGCTAAACGTCGTTCAGCTGGGGAGCAGCCTTGTCTTTAGCAGTTTGGTCTTTGACAGGCCCATGAATCAAAACCCCACCCGCTGTGTTTGTGCAGCTCACAAGTTAAGAAGTGTTTGTACAGATGAACATTTCTAATCAATTTCTGATGGGGAACATTAACTTGGATCCCAATTAAGCAAAATGCTATTTTTTAAAAGAGAACTCAATTCTCCTCATTAGCCAACCTGTGTTATGGAGCTTAGACTCTGTGGTGATTGTAATTATTATTATATTTTAAATTCTGGGAATCGGTCTCCTCTAAGCATGGATATCATATCCACAGTTTTGCAAATTGGTCAAGGAGGCCTAAAACATTGACTGCCTACATGTTTCCAGAAATTTTGCTATACCTTCTTTGTGATTATACATTTTTTTTAAATGAGAAATTCAGAGGTATATAGATGGCTCAGTGGTTAAGAGGGAGCATATTGCTCTTACAGAGGTCCCAAGGTTGTTTCCCAGTACCCATGATGGTAGGCTCAAAACTGCCAGTAATTTCAGCTGCAGGGGAATCCAGCACCTTCCTGACTTCATCAAATACCTGAACTCATGCACTCATGCTCACACACTTGCACAATTACACACACACACATACACACACAAGTAAAATAAAGTAAATATGAAAAATAAGTTTAATCTCATTTAATATCTTGGAATGACAAATTTGACAAGGCTATTCTTGGATTCTATTGATCTGGAGTTTTTAAACCTTGAGGATTTTTGTTTCATTTTGTTTTTGTTGGGGAAAGTGAGAGTCAGAACTGGCTCCCAAGTGCACACTAGCCTTGCATTTTTATGACCTCTTTTTCCAAGGTGGGTTCCAAATAAATTGTCATGTTTTAGAACTTTAGCCCTACCTTGGAAAAGCTAAGAAGCAATGAAAGCCACTTCCTGACACAGCCTGGAGCATCCTCTCTACTTATCTTTACCCAGTGACTGCCAGCTGCAGACTTTACCACAGACCTCCAGCCTACCTGCTTTCAAACAAAACTGGCCCATTTTTTCAAAAGGTCTTAACTCCAATTATTGAAACATGGCTCTCAACCAACCCAAATGAATCTAAACTGGTGCTGGCTGTCTCTTCTTCTTTCAGAAAGAAAGTAACCCTCATTCGTATAAATTACTCCACACTTCAAACTGTTAAGCGTGAGTTCCCACAGTAAGAGGGAAAGGATAATTTTGGCTTTTTAAGACCGTGTAAGCATAGACAGAAAACAGAGAACTAAACCCACTTCAGTTTTGAACCTACATACACCAAAGCTGTTATTTCAGCCCACTACAAATACAATGAAATGGTCAAGGGTGAAGAAATCAACACGGGACTAAGGGCTAGGTTGTTTTGTTGTTAACTGTGGCTTCCTTGATGATTGTGTATCCACAGAAGATCTAACATAATTGACTCTTCTTCTCCCTTCCTGAAACGTATTGCTACACATCCTGACACATCCCCACACCCACAGCTCCTCTGCCCTCAGGTCCAGTCTGGCACAAAAGTTCAAATGAGCAAGAAAACAGTCTGTACTTTACTGGGCATGTGCAATAAAAAAAAAAAAACAAGATAATAATATTTCAGTTTTATAACAAGAGCTCTGGGCACCAGAATTCTATAAACAGTTTTATCAAAATTGTCATCTAAAATGAATAACTTAAAATAATGAGAACACAATCAATGGCGTTATCGTCATTATAAATGTCAAGGGACATAACTCAGAGGCAAAGCATTAGCCTAATTAAGTGAGGCTGTAGGTTCTATGCCCTGCACTGAAAATACAGATAGAGGAAGAGATGATGATATGGTGCAAGCATGGAGGTAGATAGGGAATTGTGATGGTCGCAATAGCTGCTCTTCAAGTCCTTCATAGATGTGAGCAGGACCAACAAGCTCACCTGGCTTGCAGGGACAAGAACTCATTTACAAACCAGGCTCAGCTTTAAAACCCATGCAGACTACAAGTGCTTCCAGTCGGTGGTCCTGGAGGTAAGGCGATTCCTCCCTGCATTTTGCAGGTGTGTTTTGGCCCCATTGCATGCTCACAGAGCTGGTTCACAGCGCCCTGGGATGGGAGTCTTTCAGCCCCGGAGCAATGTACTTACATTCTGCTGCCTCATAGACCTAGACAGTGACAGGAGAGTCCCAGAAAGATTCCAAAAGCATGGGTTTCAATCTCAGCCATCACTGAAAAGCAGAAAAATCTTGTAAAATGCTGGGGATGCCTCCAGGGCATGAAGGCTGCTGAGGTAGCTCAGAGGGTAATGCCCACTGTACACAAATGAGGACCTGTGTGGGAAAACACACAGCTCTGAGTTCCTGTGATCCCCTAGGTAAGTCTAGAAGGATCCCTGAGGCTTGCAGGTGAACCAGTCTTCAGGGAGTTCAAGTTTAGTGAAAGACCAAAACTATAAGTTTGATGGTTACAGAGCAAGATTCCACCATCATCATCATCATCAGAGAATGATGGCCTGCACATGCCTTCACACACACATGCCACACACATGTACGTGTGCACACATTCACAAAATCCAAACGCTAAAACTATCTAGTACTTCTATCGGTAAATTTAACTCCTCTTGTCTTTTAAATCACTTAGAATTAAAACTAGAAAAATTCAGCTTCTGTATACACTGACCTAAAAGACAACAAAGAAATGGTCTTAACCTCTAGCTGGGGTAAACTTGACTACACCAAAACAAGGAAGGGACTAAGGACTGGGTGGCTCCAAGTTCCCCAAATGGTGACACACTCCACATTGTGAGCAAGTACTGGGATAAATGGTAGATGTAGCAAGACCATGGCAACTGAGCCATGGCAGCCACCATAGTCCCAATGTTAGCCTGACCAGAACATTTCAAATGGGCAAGAGGAAAAATAAAAATATTAAGTTGTCTGAAAACATATAGAGAAGCCAAGTCAAAAGACAAAGGAGAGATGGCCCAGAGGTAAACAGCACTTGCTGCTCTTGCAGAGGACCCAGGTGTGGTTTCCAACATCCACACAGGGGTTCACAATCCATAACTTCATTTCCAGGGGATACAGCACCATCTCTGACCTCTATGAGCACCAGGCACTCACGGGGTACACGTACATGCAAGCAAAACTCTCATACACATAAAATAGGATAAATATGTCTAACAAAATGCTTTTAAAGACTTACCCAGGTTGTTTTACTGCAGGAGTCTGGCACGCTGCAGGGGACCTTTATGCCGAGACAGCAACGTGACTGTTTGAATAGAGCATTCTTTGTTCTTAGTTCGAAGTTGTTACCATGTTTAGCTTGCCCATTTTCCCTGGCCTGCTGTTGGAATGAACTTATCTTTATTCTTCTTCTGGAATGAGATTTATGGGAGCTCATGGCTGGGAGAGTTTGTTTTATGTGTCTTGGGTCCTCACATCCACATACACACACACACACACACACACACACACACACACACACACACTTGTGAGCATCATGCAGCAGCAGCATAAGGGATGCCTTATTAGGTAGGAGAGCAGGAAGTAGAACCACGGCGGTCTTAGAAAGGCTTAGGCTTTAAATTTACAGTATAAGTAAGAACACTGAGCCCCTGCTAGTCAGCTCCTGCTTGCTGGAGCCTCCTGGCTGCTCTCACTCAAAAAGAAGTTTGCTCAGTGTGGAAAATTACAAACAGCTTGCAGACATTACTAAACACACGTGCCTGGAATGTGTGTTTGAAATGAAAGGCAAATAGGATATTGGAGAAGGGATAAAGCAGTCAGTAAAAGAAAGTCTTTGATAAATACATATAAAGAGACAGTGGTGAGAACGACATAACTGAGGAAAAAGAAAAAGAATGCCCTATGCAGAAATAATACTTAGAGATCCAGGAAGATTGCAACCACAAAATATTGAGCCAATGGGGAATGTGTAGAGGGACCTGCATGCTGGGGAATATTGATCACTGTTAAGGGCTTGGGTATTCCTGCTACCAACCCAATCTTGCAAGATCATCATTAAGTCTAGCTTCTACCACACCCCACATCTCCACTTCTATTCCTTGGATTTGGTGGGGCCATTTGTTTTCTCAAGGGATGCAATGGGCTCTCTAAGCATCACTACTGTACTGGTGTTCACTAAGAGCTGAACTGAGGAAGGGGGCAATGTTGACGTATGTTTTTACATACCTTCTATGGTATGGAGAGAGACAGTCTTGTGCATTAAAGATTCAGAGAATTCAGGATCCAGAACTGGATACTTTATGAAATAAACTGTACCTTATTTTGATGACATTAATCTGGCAAGGTCTGCAAGATGGCTCATCAGGTAAAGGCCCATGCCATGAAGGACTGGCTCCCTGAATCAGATACGTGGGACTCGCCACAGAGAGTGAGAAACATAACTAGGAGGTTTCCTTCTGAGCTCCATGTGCATTCAGTGGGGCACTCATCCCCCCGCCACACACAATGATAATGGTAACAATAACTAATCAACAAGTTAAAGCAAACACAGTCATGCAAATGAGGTGTTTTAACAGCTAATTCTAACCAATCACCACTCCTCTGGGACTGACTTTCCTCATCTAGATCATAATGCTGGTATTATTTTGTTCCACATCTCTTGTAAAGTCAATATGACTATGAAATTATATAAATCATTAAGAGAAGTTCTGATGAACATAAAGTTCTATGGAAATATTAGAATTGTATTGTGGTTACATTAAATCATGTCTCCTCCAAAAAAAGGTAATATAAGAAAAAACTGCAGCATTTTGAGATTACTTATGCATATCTGAAAAACACCATAACTACAAAGAAACTGGATATACTAAAGAGAATCTAAAATTAAAACAGATCTCTCAGTTTGGCAAACTAGAGATGACACATTATTTAATAAGTACATCTGAAGCCAAGCAGAGATCCCAATAATCTTGCTAAGCATCAGAGCTTTAAATGAAAATATCATGGGGGTGCTTCAATACTACCCCTACTCAAAGTAAGAGTTTGCAATTCTAGGACAAGAATGAGGCCATAAAATTAGTGACAGATTGGGCTGGAGAGATGGCTAAGAGCACTGGCTGCTCTTCTAGAGGCCCTGAGTTCAATTTCCAGTAACCACATGGTGGCTCATAACCATCTTGAATGAGATCTGGTGCCCTCTTCTGGCCTGCATGTGTACATGCAGATAGAATATTGTATACTAGATAGATGATAGATAGATAGATAGATAGATAGATAGATAGATAGATAGATAGATAGATCTTTAAAAGAAAAAAATAATGCAGATGCCAGGCATGGTGATGTATGCCTTCAGTTCCAAAACTTCAGAAGCTCACTCAAAAGTTCAAGGCTAGATTAGAATTCACTGCAATACTAAAAAATAAAATAAAATAAATAAGTTAAATTAAATTAGTTAAAACTATTTGTAATCTGCAATTATTTTACAACCTTGTAACCACAAACTAGAAACCATTCATGGTCCCCAAGTGTTATGCGGAGGATTTTGAAATTATAAAATAATCTAAGTCACTTACAAGACACATCTACTACTTGACCACATATGTTTCATGTAGTCACATTTAATTCTGTGAGATGGAAATTATTATCCTTATTTTATATAGAGAGAAACTGTGGTACAAAGACACATGACCTGGGTATCAGTGGATACGATTAAGACCTCTTCGCTTTGATTCCAAAACTACTCTGCCCACAACATGTCTGTTCTTGTCTAAATTAATATATGGTTGTTCCCAAGTAAATAGGCCAAAAATTATAAAACTTGAAACAAATACAAAGAAATGTCCTAGAAAAGAGGAACCCAGGTGACAAGAATAAATATTGTGATGAGCCCTAGCATAGGAAAACCTGGACCAGCATTCACTTGCTGGGAGCGAGGCATAGTGTGCTGTAATCCCACAGAGCAGGTCAAGATGGAAAAATCATAGACCAAGCACTAGCAAAGGAAACAGAATTAATGATATCATATCCAGAAGGACTAGCCAGCTTCCTGCATCAGAAAGGAATCATAGTGATCAAGAGTCAACATACGTTGTTGAACTGGATGCTGTTTTAGTGACAAAACATCTTCTGACACAAGCTTGAATAGCTTCCAGCTTACTGGTGACAGTCATCTTTGACAGCAAAGGTTTCTTACAAAGATTTCAAAAAGCTTAGCTTTGAGTAGAGGTGATTTGAACTGTGAGACCCATACTGTGACAATGAGTAGATTGTTTGCTTTTGTTCTAACAGGGTGGGCTGTTTCCTGTCTTTTTGGTGATACCCAGGATGTGCCAGGTGTGCATCAAGCCCTCTGCCACAGAAAGAAAGTGCATTAAATTCCTGGGTTAGAGTGTCTATGTCTGTCTTCAGAAAGATACCATTTCCCTTTACTTCTGAGTGTGGTTACAGAGCAACTTAGATCAAACATAAATGACTCATATAGCCCTCAATTATCTGAAGCTGGCCTAGAAATTCATTGATTGGAAACAAATATTTCTAAAAAAAATAAAATGACGAAAAATTTTAAAAAGTAAAAGAAATGTTCTTGTGACATGAGATTAAATTTCAAAGCTTAAGTTACTGAAAATACGCAAAATTTTAGTAAGAAAATGTTCTATAGTTTTCCCAGAGTCATGTTGGCAATTATACATATATAGAAAATGTTTTAAAAGGAAATGATTTTTACTGTAGTTATCATTTAGTACATATAGCAGTTATAATAGATGGCAAATGAATGAGCGATATAACAATTTAAAGTCATGAAAACACTTCTTGGCAGATACCTATTGACCAATCGATCAACAACAACCCTGCACTAAAAAACACAAATGCTATATTTCATGAAAATTTCTCCATTATACATTTTATACATTATACATTTATACATTACCTATTTTTATATATGATCTTGAAATAGGAACTGCAAGTTCTGTGTTTTAAAACCAGGTTGAAGGATGATCTAGTTTCTTTGCACCCGCTGAGTCCTGTTCAGAAAGCGTTTTTAACTCCACACATTCTGTGCAGGTGTGTCACAAGACATTAACTTCAGTTCTGAAAAATAAAACAGTTTGGGAAAGACACTTTCCGGTCTTAATCCACCAGCAGACAAACACCATTTTCATAATGCCTTGCCCTGAGCCTCAATCCACCAGCATCTCTTCAGTGGATGAATAAGAGTCCAGGTTCCTGATTTTTGAGTGGATTCCTTAAATCTGTGTCCAGTATCACAGACAGAAGCAGGACAGCCACTTATGGATTCCATCTGAAAATCATGGTCACATGACTTATACAAGGATAAAGAATTATTTTCTTCCTCAAAATCCATATCTACTCCCCAAACCAAGTCATATGTATCTCGAGGTAGGCCAGGGACCAGCTTCCTTACTTTTTTTTAAGTGGTTGGGTCCCCAGCACACGCTGTCATGTCCCCGAGGTCCTAGCCACCCCACACCCCTCCCTCTCACCCATCACCTCAGTGCATTGCAAAGATCTGGAGATACATTGTTGCAAGGATTGAAGTTACTAACACCTGTAATAAACTAATCAGGGAGAGTTGGTAAGGAGTGAAACCTGTCACCCGAGGACTTCCACCTTCCTTAATTATAAGCTCTTTTGTTCCTCAATCATATCTACTAACACTTAGAACATGTGCCAATTGGAAAATTGAAAATCAGGAAATAACAAATTTTGAATGATAATTGAAACCAAAGTCCCCGCTGGTGTTTTATCATTTGTGGTAGTTTGAAGGAGAATGGCCCCTCAAGGCTCATAGGTTTGAATATCTGGCCCCCGGTGGTGAAATTGTTTGGGAAGGATTGGGAGGTGTGGTCTTGTGGATGAAGTATGTCACTGGTAGTGGACTTGAGGTGTCAAAGGACTTATGAGATCTCTGGTGTGGGCTCTTCCTCCTGCTTGCAGTTTGAGATGGGAGCTCTTAGATGACCCTGCCACCATGCCTTCACTCATGGACTCTATGCCTCTAGATTTCTTATCTCATTTAAACACTTTCTTTCATAAGTTGTCTTGGTCGTGGTGTTTTAGCACAGCAATAGAAAAGTAATATATCATTTAAAGAACTCAAACACATGTTCATTTCTTTTAAAACTACCATTTAAGACTCACCAACTTAAAAGAATAACAATCCTACAGAAACAGCTCCTATAAACAGAAAAAAATTATCTTGCATTCCTGTGTATTTATTTCCTAGAGAATGTGATGCATATGTAGCAAAAACTGAGATGACTGTGAATAGTAATTGACTTTTCAAATAGGAATAGTTTAGTTGTTTACATTTCCCTTCTCTATGTAGAATAATCTACATGATAATAGTCATAGTAATAATCATGCTGTCAGGAACACCTCACCCCTAGGGTACACATATATTACAGTCCTCTCCATAGCACTAATTTAAAAAGTTTCTTCTCGTGTTAAGGGGTAAAATGATAGATTCCAGCTGTAAGAGAAAGACAAAATATGACCAAGAGGGAAATACCAAGGCTTAATAGTCAAATGCTGCTCTGACTGGCCCCATGCCTCCCAAAATGAATTCTTCCATTTGTGCTCAATCTCTACATTTCGTATGTCCCAGTTTTCTTCTATGATATCTATTTCTCTCTCTCTCTCTCTCTCTCTCTCTCTCTCTCTCTCTCTCTCTCTCTCTCTCTCTGTCACACACACACACAAACACACACACACACACACACACATAGGGCATAATGCCCTGAGAGCAAAATGAACTCTGACTCTTTTTTTGTTTGTTTGTTTTTGTTTTTTAGCTCCTGGGCCTATAACAGATTATTAAATACATTTAATTAAGCAAATGTTTTCAGTCAATCACAGAAGAAACTCAAAATTCTTTCTCTCATTATCTACAATGATATCAAGGAACAATTTATCTAGTTTTTAAAAGAAGCAAACTTTGAACAATTAATTTTAGAACTATTTTAAACAGAAGAATGTAATTATTCTAACACTAACCTAGATGTCATGCTTAAGCATCGGTGAGGCCATATCTTAAAAAAAAAAAAAAAAAGTCAAGTGTCTATTTAAAAAATCAAGTAAAAACTTGACAACCAGGTGACGGTTGCTAAGAAACTGCAGAGCTTTATGAACGCATGCTGTATGAAATGTGACCTAAATTCATCTCTTACATTAGGCATCTTCCTTAGAATTGTCTAAGAAGTCTGATTCTGTCTGGTTTGTCCAAGTGTTTAAGTTATTTCCTTGCTTAGACTGCTCTTGGCATTCAGCACTTAATGTTTTATATGTAGAATATCTTTTCAGCACCATTAGCTGTTCTGAGTCATCATATGTTGACATGACAGACTGGGGCCCCTTTCATGCCAAAGCATTTTTGAGGCACCAAATGTTACTTCCTACAGTCATCAGTGAGAACCCATCATCACATCTGATATGCCAGCTATGCTAAACTCGAAGATTAAAATATCTTCAATGGTCCCTATGTAGTTCACATGTAAATGAAAATGAAGTGGAGAAATTCTGGGACTTTTAGTCACTACTATTGAAATATGATGAAGATTTTTGCTATACGTTCTGCAGTAAGAAGTTGCCTTCATAGCTTGACCATGGAGACTTGAGACCTCTGAAAGAAGGTGCTAAAATAAGAGCTGGGGTTGTGTTTGACAAAAATATTTATATAATTATCAGCTGTAAAATGAAAGAAAAGAAGCTTAATTTAAAGTAAAAGAAAGCCAAGAGACTGGGGAGATGGGTTAGTTGCTATAATGTTGCCACACAAGCACAAGGATCTGAGGTTTGAATCCCAATATCCTAGTAAAAACATGTCTTGCCTCTCAATGTACATCTGTAAATACAACAGACATGAATACAACAGTATATATGAAGACAGAGGATTCCAGAGGCTTGTTGGCCAGCCAGCCTGGATGAATTGGTGAATCACAACTTCAAATTTTCAGTAAAAGATCCTTCTTCAAAGCAAGGTAAAGAGCAATTGAGAAAGACACGTAACACTGACCTCTGACCTATGCAAAAACATGTAAACATACATACACGTACATGCACAAACACACACATACGCATAAATCAAAGTAAGATAAGCTTAAATCAAATTTATTAACAGTAGAAAAGAAAATATTTATGAATTCATTAGTAAATTGGATAACTCAGAAAACTGGAGGAATTGCCAGAACACACACACACAGTAAGAGAATGGCAGGGACTTAAACAGAAATCAATGTAATGACTCTCTATTTGGATTCCCACATTTCTTGTGCTTCCTCTGGGATCGGTCTTGTTTGCTCTCGTTTCTCTCTGTTCCTGAGGTGCAGCTCTGCTCCATGCCTCTTTGGAAAGTTCCACAGACGTCGTCAGGAAACGATGGTCAGCACAGCCCACAGGACTTTCCTAGCTTGAGAAGTGGAAGATGCAGAACCAACTCTCCTGAGCCATTGCACACGGAAGCAACCGAATTGTCACAGGAAGTGTGAAGCAGTTGCAGGAAGGGCAGGGGTCAAGATGAACAGGAAAAAAATCAACAGAAATCCATGACTCCAACTGTGCTGAACAATGATCACACGTGTGAAATACCTTTACAATTTCTCAGATGTCTACAGCCACCACCTCCCAATTCACTCACAAGCTCCTATGTAGTCATAAGAGCAGCAACATTAAGACTAACAAGTGAAATGGCTTCCAAGCAGAAAGCATCTTCCTGTTTCCCAGCGTCCCTGAGACCAATGGGATGCTCTCAGCAGGATGGATATCAGCTGCACCACCTGGCTTCCTAACTCATCTGCTAATGGCACAGGATCCAAAATGCATTTTAAGTGACACACTGCATGGGACAGTTCCTGTGTGCATGAGCTATCTAGTCATGTTGCGGGAAATATTAAAAATGAACGAACCAGCTCGTTCCCGCACTTGTGCCTCTGCTCTGGCAGCCTATTCACTGGCGGACAATGGCAGACCTGATTCGCTAAGTTCCCACAGGCAGCTCGCTATCATACCAGCCTCTTGCTTCAAACCCCCGCGACCTTTGTGGTATACCTTAGGCAAACCCCCACTTTGTTGCCGTACCTTTCTCTCTGGAACCCAGACAAGCCACTGTGTGAAGGAAAACACAACACAAACTTAGTTCAGAAGCAACGGTAACTCAGTCACTGGGCACAACAACTAAAATCCTAATCTTGTAAACCTTATTAAATCTAAATCCTCTGGTGGCAAATCCTGACAGATCCACCATTGAAACCAGGAGACACTCGCAGCTACAGCTTGTCCTCATGCTATCTTCGTACAAAAGGGCCTCTCTCCTCCTTCCTCTCTTCCTCCATCCAACCCAGAAGTCCCGCCTACTCACCCAGTGATTGGCTCCTTTGTTCATTAGGGGATTAGTTTGCAAGAAGTCACCGCAGTATGACTCACTCCTTGTGTACAACCCCTCTGCGAGTGGAATTAGCATCAACATACAAACAGCACCAGGCCCACGCACAACCAGTCAGAGAGCATAGCCTGGAGAACTATTTCCCTACTCTCTCTAGAGATCATTCTTCATCTTAAAACGGGTGATGCTGATGGGTTGCCAGGGAATTGGAATCTGCTATCAATTTGATATTTTAATTAGTCCTTATTTTTTCAACTAGTAGTCCCTTTATAAGGAAATAGCTGTGAATATCACTAAGTAATCAAGGTTTTTAATTCCTCAAAATGTAGCACCACTTTTAATTGGTCTTTCAAAACATCCTAATTACTCTTTTTTTTAAATGGTTTACTTATTCAAAGTAATTAAAGAACATCTGAAAAGTCAGCGAGTCTGTGGCTACCCTAGACCAAGGGTACAGAGACAATGGTCACAGAAGCTGAGGAGAAGCCCTATTGTTGCTAGTTCAGGAAATGGTCCTTTGATGAGCCAAGTGCAGAAAGTGGGAGACAGAGAACTGAGAGCATCCATCAGTCTATCCCGGCAGTAACCTGACATCATTGTACATATGTCTATTATCTCTAATATGAAGTGAAGTTCAGATTTCCTCTTTTTATTCTAAATGTGGTTTCATTTTCCTAATAATTCCTGTATCTGTGACAAACTGGAAATAACCTGGGTAGGGCCCTCACCATACATAGGATAAGCAGTTCTGCTTTAGAGAAAGCTTTCCTTTTTTAAATTAAGACACAAGTGTACCTATCTAGAGGGTACAGTGTCATTCCAATACAAGCGCGAAGTGAAAATGATCAGACATGGTAAGGGCCAAGTCTATCACCTCAGACATTTGACACTCCTTTGGGTTGGGACAATACAAATCCTCTGTACTAGCTCTGTGTAAATTTTCAGTTTTTTTGTTGCCAATCATGGTCACTATCTTGCTGTTCTAACATTATACCATACTGCTCCTAGCTAGCTGAACTTCCCACACCTTACTGTCTTCCCTTCCCCCAACTCTCATCTTCTCAGGCTCTTGAAGGCAACATGATCATTTCTACCTCTATGAGATTTAGCTTCCATATGTGAGTGAAAATATGTACTATTTGTCTTCTTTATCTAATTCGTTATGCCTAATATAATGTCCACTTTGCTAAAAATGGCAGGCCCTCATCTTTTGTAAATAGAAGGCTGTTCCATTGTAGGAATATGCCATTTCCTCTTTTCCATTTATATGCCAAGAGACACCTCAGGTCTTTGTATTTTGTGAATAGTGCTGAAGCTACATACATGTGCAGATGTTTCTTGGAGACACTGATTTCAAAGCCTTCGAATAAGCCAAAATCACTCACTGGTCCTTTGAGAGAGAAGACCTTTTGTGAGCCACAAGGAGCTCAAAAACCTAGTGGAAATCAACCAACTGAAATCAATCACTCACCTCGTTTTCCATTTTCCCACCAGTCCCCTGTCGGTGTTCCCTATTTGACTAAACAACTGAATATTTTGGACAACTCAGCTTTCTATAAAAATAAAAATACAGCCATTCGATATTCCTTGGTTGAAAATTCTGTTTAGCTCTGTGCCCCATTTTTTAATAGTGTTATTTGATTCTCTGGAGTCTACCTTCTTGAGTTCTTTGCATATATTGGATATTAGCCCTCTATCATATGTAGGATTGGTAAAGATCTTTTCCCAATCTGTTGGTTGCCATTCTGTTCTATTGAAAGTGTCCTTTGCCTTACAGAAGCTTTGCAATTTTATGAGGTCCTATTTGTCGATTCTTGACCTTAGAACATAAGCCATTGGTGTTCTGTCCAGAAACTTTTCCCCTGTGCCCATATCCTCAAGGCTCTTTCCCCACTTTCTTTTCTATTAGTTTCAATGTATCTGGTTTCATGTGGAGGTCCTTGATCCACTTAGATTTGAGCTTTGTACAGAGATAAGAATGGATCAATTTGCATTCTTCTACATGCAGACCTCCAGCTGAACCAGCACCATTGGTTGAAAATGCTGTCTTTTTGCCACTGGAAGGTTAGCTCCTTTGTCAAAGATCAAGTGACCATAGGTGTGTGGGTTCATTTCTGGGTCTTCAATTCTATTTCATTGATCTTCCTGCCCATCTCTGTACCAACACCATGCCGTTTTTTTATCACTATTGCTCTATAGTATAGTTTGAGGTCAGGAATGGTCCTACAGAAGTACTTTTATTGTTGAGAACAGTTTTTGATATCCTGGGTTTTTTGGGTTTTGGGGTTTTTGTTTGTTTGGTTGTTGTTTTTTTGTTTCTTTGTTTGTTTTGTTATTCCAAATGATTTTCAAATTGCTCTTTCTAACTCTATGAAGAACTGAGCTGGAATTTTGGTGGGGATTGCATTGAATCTGTAGTTTGCTTTATTGAATGACTGAGAAGCACCTAAAGAAATTTTCAACCTCCTTTTGTCATCAGAGAAATGCAAATCAAAACAACCTTGAGATTCCACCTCACACCAGTCAAAATGGCTAAGATCAAAAATTCAGGTGACAGCAGATGTGGCAAGGATGTGGAGAAAGAACACTCCTCCATTGTTGGTGGGATTGCAAGCTGGTACAACCACTCTGGAAATCAGTTTGGCAGTTACTCAGGAAATTAGACATAGTACTACCTGAGGACCCAGCAATACCACTCCTGGGCATATACCCAAAATATTCTCCAACGTGTAATCAGGACACATGCTTTACTATGCTCATAGCAGCTTTATTTAGAATAGCCAGAAGCTAGAAAGAACCCAGATGTCCTTCAACAGAGGAATAGATACAGAAAATGTGGTACATTTACACAATGGAGTACTACTCAGCTATTAAAAACAATTAATTTATGAAATTCTTAGGCAAATGGATGAAACTAGAAAATATCATCCTGAGTGGGGTAACCCAATCACCAAAGACGTACATGGTATGCATTCACTGATAAGTGGATATTAGCCCAAAAGTTTGGAATATCCAAAATACAATTCACAGACTGCATGAAGCTCAAGAAGAAGGAAGACCAAAGTGTGGGTGCTTCAATCCTTCTTAGAAGGGAGAACAAAATACTCATGGGAGCCAATATGGAGACAAAGTGTGGAGCAGAAACTGAAGGAAAAGTCATCCAGAGACTGCCCCACCTAGGGACCCATCTCATATACAATTACCAAATGCAGACACTATTGTGGATGCCAAGAAGTGCATGCTGACAGGAGCCTGATATAGCTGTCTCCTGAGAGGCTCTGACAGAGCCTGACAAATACAGAGGCAGATGTTCAAAGTCAACCATTAGACTGAGCACAGGGTCCCCAATGGAGGAGTTAGAGAAAGGACTGAAGAAGTTGAAGGGATTTGCAACCCCATAGGAAGAACAACAATATCAACCAACCAGACCCCCAGAGCTTCCAGGGACTAAACCACCAACGAAGGAGTACACATAGAGGTGCCCATGGCTCCAGCCACATATGTAGCAGAGGATGGCATTGTTGAACATCAGTGGGAGGAGAGGCCCTTGGTCATGTGAAGGCTCGATGCTCCAGTGTAGGGGAATGGGAGGGCAAGTAGGCGGAGTGGATGAGTGGGTGGAGGAACACTCTCATAGAAACAGGGGCAGGGGGGATAGGATAGAGGGCTTGGGGAGGGGGCACCAGGAAAGGGGATAACATTTGAAATGTAGATAAAGAAAATATCCAATTAAAAAACTCCTAATTTAAAAAAATACAGAACAGTTAATAATAGAGCTTTACTTATCGTGATTACTGTTGTTTGGGTCTAATATATGACTGACTAATATCATCACATGATACTTGTATCATTTATTGACATACTACCGCTCAGCTTTAGACTGACGACATATCAATAGAAACTCTGCCACAATGGACAGACTATATTTAATCACCAGCCCTTTAGAATGAAGCAAGCACCATGGTGAGCTCTCTAGGGCTGGCACTGATGGGTGTTTCATGAGGAAGGAGCTCTCCTGGTATTGCCAATTCGTGGGATCAACAGCATCTGTGGAAGGACTACAGTTAAATTCTAACAAGATGTGACCTGACAGCATGTATTCCTCTGGTTCTTCTCAGATCCATCCTGGCCTAGTATTCCAAATAGAATCCATTTCATTGGATTGCTATAGGCACTAAATTTTGAAGAGCATATCTGGAGTAAATAAAAGTCAATGTTGGTTTAATTGTGTATCGTCCTTCAGAACCTGCTTTAGAGCTCAGAACTGTTTCACACTTCCAGATGAAACTAGGGATGACTGAGGAGTCTTCTGACCCAGGTTGTAAACAGATTCTCAAGTCAGCCCAGAGCATACAAAATAGAGATTTGGTTTTGATTAATTGGTTTAATTAAATGATTTAATTAGTTATTCATTATTTATTTATTCTAATAAAAAATATTTTCAAGTTTTTATCTACAAACATCATATAACATTTCAGATCTAAGTTTTCTTACACAAAAAGCCTATGAATATGGCATACAAATGTTTTAGAATTTATTGCTAATTTCTTGATAGTACTTAATGTCATTTAATGTCCTGGACATTCAGACTAATCAGATTTCTTTTTAATCCATAAATCATTTTTATGTTTTCTCAAATTTTACACTATCCTATGAAAAAAACGACATTTTCAAGGCCAATAAATACCATTCATAATAGACCGAGGCAGAAAAAATTAGTACAGATGTGTACAGATAATACTGGATGTAACTGTAGATCTTTTGTCATGGAGGGGGAAAGGCCCGTGAGGAAAGAGCTATCCTCCTTCCCTGAGGTTCTCTTGGGATTGATGGCTGCTGGGAAGGCAAGAGGGTGTTTCCTCAGTGGTGTCGCTATCAGTAAGAAGCCTCTGCTTCTGTAACCAAGTCCTCACCCACGCTCCTAAGGGCAACACGAATTAAACTCACTGGGTCACCAAAAAAATAAGGTGTGAAAGTCGAGGAAGACGTTGGAAAGGAAATACCTGGGGTCAACAGCAGTGAGAAGGGAATAATGGGGGACACAGTCAGAGTACTGTGTGTGTGAGAGAGAGAGAGAGAGAAAGAGAGAGAGAGAGCACGCAAAGGTCAAAATACACTGTGCATGTGTGTGAAAAAAGTGACAAAATGATACTAATTGTTCTACATCTTTAATACATGCTAATAAAAAGAAGAAAATAGCTGTAATCCTGATCATGGGCTGGAGTGCCCGTGTAAGTGAAGTGCTTACTGCATAAACATGTGTGCCTGAGGTCAGGTCCCAGCAACCACAGGAAAAGCCAAGCAGAGAGGCCCATGGCTGCAATCTCAGAGCTAGGGAGGCGAAGACAGGAGGATCTCTGGGGATTGCTGGCCAGACAGTCTAGCTGAGTTGGTGAGCTCTGGGTT
Organism: Mus caroli; assembly: GCF_978045245.1. NCBI lineage: Eukaryota > Metazoa > Chordata > Mammalia > Rodentia > Muridae > Mus > Mus caroli. The sequence goes on from NW_028227258.1 coordinate 24,213,804, forward strand.
TAGTGAGAGACTCTTGTCTCTAAAACAGTGGGTTTGCAAAGGACTGAGTAAGACGATGAACATTAACCTCGGACACGTCCACGCACTCGGAACCAGCTGAATGCATGCAAACTGTCTAGAGCCAATCACACACAGAGCAGAAGGATGGCCAATCACACACAGAGCAGAAGGATGGCCAATCACACACAGCGATTCTTTACTTTTCCTAATGACAAAATCTTGATTTTTTTTCTCATAGAAGTACATCCAGCTCTTCCGGTCTGACCAGCACTGGAATAGCTAGGGCGCAGGGTCAGCTGACACCCGCCAGCTACCCACTACACCCACCACAGGATTTTGAGACTTCTGGTGAGTGGAACACAGCTTCTGCTCCAGTCCAATCGCGCGGGACCTGAGACTGCTTAGGTTGGGGAGGCAGAAAACCTGCCTGAGTAGGGCCACAAGCCTCTTCTGGTCTGACCAGCACAGGAATAGCTAGGGCGCAGGGTCGGCTGACACCCGCCAGCTACCCACGACACCCGCCACAGGATCTTGAGACTTCTGGTGAGTGGAATACAGCTTCTGCTCCAGTCCAATCGCACGGGACCTGAGACTGCATTAGTTACAGAAGCAGAAAACCGGCCTGAGTAGGGCCACAAGCCTCTTCCGGTCTCACCAGCACCAGGGTAGCTAGGGCGCAGGGTCAGCTGACACCCGCCAGCTACGCACGACACCTGCCACAGGATCTTAAGACTTCTGGTGAGTGGAACACAGCGTCTGCTCCAATCTTTAAACAGTGACAACGATAACAACTAACCCCAGAGATTACCAGATGGCGAAAGGTAAACGTAATAATCTTACTAACAGAAACCAAGACCACTCACCATCATCAGAACCCAGCACTCCCACTTCACCCAGTCCAGGGCACCCCAACACACCGGAAAAGCTAGACCCGGATCTAAAAGCATATCTCATGATGATGGTAGAGGACATCAAGAAGGACTTTAATAACACACTTAAAGAAATACAGGAGAACACTGCTAAACAGGTAGAAGACATTAAAGAGGAAGCACAAAAATCCCTTAAAGAATTGCAGGAAAACCTGACCAAACAGGTGATGGAATTGAATAAAACCATCCAAGACCTAAAAAGGGAAGTAGAGACAATGAAGAAAACCCAAATTGAGGCAACGCTGGAGATAAAAACCCTAGGAAAGAAATCTGGAACCATAGATGCGAGCATCAGCAACAGAATACAAGAGATGGAAGAGAGAATCTCAGGTACAGAAGACTCCATAGAGAACATCGGCACGACAATCAAAGAAAATACAAAATCCAAAAAGATCCTAACTCAAAACATCCAGGAAATCCAGGACAAAATGAGAAGACCAAACCTATGGATAATAGGAGTAGATGAGAATGAAGATTCTCAACTCAAAGGACCAGCAAATATCTTCAACAAAATTATAAAAGAAAACTTCCCAAACCTAAAGAAAGAGATGCCCATGAACATACAAGAAGCCTACAGAACTCCAAATAGACTGGACCAGAAAAGAAATTCCTTCCGACACATAATAATCAGAACAACAAATGCACTGAATAAACATAGAATACTAAAAGCAGTAAGGGAAAAAGGTCAAGTAACATATAAAGGCAAGCCTATCAGAATTACACCGGATTTTTCACCAGAGACTATGAAAGCCAGAAGGGCCTGGACAGATGTTATACAGAAACTAAGAGAACACAATTTCCAGCCCAGGCTACTATACCCAGCCAAACTCTCAATTACCATAGATGGAGAAAACAAAGTATTCCACTATAAAACCAAATTCACACATTATCTTTCCACGAATCCAGCCCTTCAAAGGATAATAACAGAAAAAAAAAAAAAAAACAATACAAGGACAGAAACCACGTCCTAGAAAAAGCAAGAAGGTAATCCCTCAACAAACCTAAAAGTAGACAGCCACAAGAACAGAACACCAACTCTAACAACAAAAATAAAAGGAAGCAACAATTACTTCTCCCTAATATCTCTTAATATCAATGGACTCAACTCCCCAATAAAAAGACATAGACTAACAGGCTGGCTACAGAAACAGGACCCAACATTTTGCTACTTACAGGAAACTCATCTCAGTGAAAAAGATAGACACTACCTCAGAATGAAAGGCTGGAAAACAAATTTCCAAGCAAATGGTAGGAAGAAACAAGCTGGAGTGGCCATTATAATATCTGATAAGATTGACTTCCAACCCAAAGTCATCAAAAAAGACAAGGAAGGGCATTTCATTCTCATCAAAGGTAAAATCCTCCAAGAGGAACTATGAATTCTGAATAGCTATGCTCCAAATACAAGGGCAGCCTCATTCATTAAAGATACTTTAGTAAAGCTCAAAGCACACATTGCACCTCACACAATAATAGTGGGAGACTTCAACACACCACTTTCACCAATGGACAGATCATGGAAGCAGAAACTAAACAGGGACACAGTGAAACTAACAGAGGTTATGAAACAAATGGATCTGACAGATATCTACAGAACATTTTAACCTAAAACAAAAGGATATACCTTCTTCTCAGCACCTCACGGTACCTTCTCCAAAATTGACCACATAATTGGTCACAAAACAAGCCTCAACATATACAAAAATATTTAAATTGTCCCATGCATCCTATCAGATCACCATGGACTAAGACTGATCTTCAATAACAAAATAAATAATAGAAAGCCAACACACACGTGGAAACTAAACAACACTCTTCTCAATGATACCTTGGTCAAGGAAGGAATAAAGAAAAAAATTAAAGACTTTCTGGAGTTTAATGAAAACGAAGCCACAACATACCCAAACTTATGGGAAGCAATGAAAGCATTTCTAAGAGGAAAACTCATAGCTCTGAGTGCCTCCAAAAGGAAACTAGAGAGAGCACACATTAGCAGCTTGACAACATACCTAAAAGCACTAGAACAAAAGGAAGCAAATTCACCCAAGAGGAGTAGACGGCAGGAAATAATCAAACTCAGGGGCGAAATCAACCAAGTGGAAACAAGAAGAACTATTCAAAGAATCAACCAATCAAGGAGCTGGTTCTTTGAGAAAATCAACAAGATAGATAAACCCTTAGCCAGACTCACTAGAGGGCACAGGGAAAGCATCCTAATTAACAAAATCAGAAATGAAAAAGGAGACATAACAACAGATCCTGAAGACATCCAAAACACCATCAGATCCTTCTACCAAAGGCTATACTCAACAAAACTGGAGAACCTGGATGAAATGGAGAAGTTCCTAGACAGATACCAGGTACCAAAGTTGAATCAAGATCAGGTTAATGATCTAAACAGCCCTATATCCCCCAAAGAAATAGAAGCAGTCATTAATAGTCTCCCAACTAAAAAAAAAAAAAAAAAAAAAAGCCCAGGACAACCCTCTTCCGGTCAGAAAAGCACCGGGGCAGCTGGGGCGCAGGGTCAGCTGACACTCGCCAGCTACCCACAACACCCGCCACAGGATCTTAAGACTTCTGGTGAGTGGAGCACAGCTTCTGCTCCTATCCAATTGCGCGGGACCTGAAACTGCATTAGTTAGGGAAGCAGAAACCGGCCTGAGTAGGGCCACAGGCCTCATCCGGCCGGATCAGCGCCAGGGTAGCGGGAGCGCAGGGTTGCCTGACACCCGCCAGCTACCCACAACCCCCGCTGCAGGATTTTGGGACTGCTGGTGAGTGGAACACAGCTTCTGCTCCAGTCCAATCACGCGGGACCTGAGACTGCTCTGGTTGGGGAGAGAGAAATCCGGCCTACATAGGGCCACAACCCTCTTCCGGTCAGAAAAGCACCGGGGCAGCTGGGGCGCAGGGTCGGCTGACACTCGCCAGCTACCCACAACACCCGCCACAGGATCTTAAGACTTCTGGTGAGTGGAACACAGCTTCTGCTCCAATCCAATTGCACGCGGGACCAGAGACTGCATTAGTTAGGGAAGCAGAAAACTGGCCTGAGTAGGACCACAGGCCTCTTCCTGCTGGACCAGCACCAGGGTACCGTCAGCTACCCACGACCCCCGCCGCAGCATTTAGAGACTGCTGGTGAGTGGAACACAGCTTCTGCTCCAATTACCAAAGATTACCAGATGGCGAAAGGTAAACGTAATAATCTTACTAACAGAAACCAAGACCACTCACCATCATCAGAACCCAGCACCCCCACTTCGCCCAGTCCAGGGCACCCCAACACACCGGAAAAGCTAGACACGGATTTAAAAGCATATCTCCTGATGATGATAGAGGACTTCAAGAAGGACTTTAATAACACACTTAAAGAAATGCAGGAGAACACTGCTAAACAGGCAGAAGACAATAAAGAGGAAGCACAAAAATCCCTTAAAGAATTGCAGGAGAACACTGCTAAAGAGTTACAAATCCTTAAAGAAAAACAGGATAACATAATCAAACAGGTAGAAGTCCTTACAGAAAAACAGGAAAACACATCCAAACAGATGATGGAAATGAACAAAACCATACTAGACCTAAAAAGGGAAGTAGACAAAATAAAGAAAACCCAAAATGAGGCAACACTGGAAATAGAAACCCTAGGAAAGAAATCTGGAACCATAGATACGAGCATCAGCAACAGAATACAAGAGATGGAAGAGAGAATCTCAGGTGCAGAAGATTCCATAGAGAACATCGGCACAACAATCAAGGAAAATGTAAAATGCAAAAAGATCCTAACTCAAAACATCCAAGAAATACAGGACACAATGAGAAGACCAAACCTACGGATAATAGGAGTGGATGAGAATGAAGATTTTCAACGCAAAGGACCAGCAAACATCTTCAACAAAATTATAGAAGAAAACTTCCCCCCAGGGAAGGAGTTACAGAGACAAAGTTCGTAGCTGTGATGAAAGGATGGACCATTTAGAGACTGCTGTATCCAGGGATCCGTCCCATAATCAGCTTCTAAACGCTGACACCATTGCATACACTAGCAAGATTTTGCTGAAAGGACCCAAATATAGCTGTCTCTTGTGAGACGATGCCGGGGCCTAGCAAACACAGGAGTGGATGTTCACAGTCAGCTATTGGATGTATCACAGGGCTCCCAATGGAGAAGCTAGAGAAAGTACCCAAGGAGCTAAAGGGATCTGCAACCCTATTGTTGGAACAACATGATGTACTAACCAGAACCCTGGAGCTCTTGTCTCTAGCTGCATATGTATCGAAAGATGGCCTAGTCGGCCATCAATGGAAAGAGAGGCCCATTGGACTTGCAAACTTTATATGCCCCAATATAGGGGAATGCCAGGGCCAAAAGAATGGGAATGGGTGGGTAGGGAAGTGGGGGGCGCTATGGGGGACTTTTGGGATAGTATTGGAAATGTAATTGAGGAAAATATGTAATAAAAATATATAAAAAAAAAAAAAAAAGAAAACTTCCCAAATCTAAAGAAAGAGATGCCCATGAACATACAAGAAGCCTACAGAACTCCAAATAGACTGGACCAGAAAAGAAATACCTCCCGACACATTATAATCAGAACAACAAATGCTCTAAATAAAGATAGAATACTAAAAGCAGTAAGAGAAAAAGGTCAAGTAACATATAAAGGCAAGCCTATCAGAATTACACCAGATTTTTCACCAGAGACTATGAAAGCCAGAAGATCCTGGACAGATGTTATACAGACACTAAAAGAACACAAATTCCAGCCCAGGCTACTATACCCAGCCAAACTCTCAATTAACATAGATGGAGAAACAAAAGTATTCCACGACAAAACCAAATTCACACATTATCTCTCCACGAATCCAGCCCTTCAAAGGATAATAACAGAAAAAAACCAATACAAGGACAGGAACCACGCCCTAAAAACAACAAGAAGGTAATCCCTCAACAAACCTAAAAGAAGACAGCCACAAGAACAAAATGCCAACTTTAACAACAATAATAACAGGAAACAACAATTACTTTTCCTTAATATCTCTTAATATCAATGGACTCAACTCCCCGATAAAAAGACATAGACTAACAAACTGGCTACACAAACAAGACCCAACATTTTGCTGCTTACAGGAAACTCATCTCAGAGAAAAGGATAGACACTACCTCAGAATGAAAGGCTGGAAAACAATTTTCCAAGCAAATGGCATGAAGAAACAAGCTGGAGTAGCCATTATAATATCTGATAAGATTGACTTCCAACCCAAAGTCATTAAAAAAGACAGGGAGGGACACTTCATACTCATCAAAGGTAAAATCCTCCAAGAGGAACTATCAATCCTGAATATCTATGCTCCAAATACAAAGGCAGCCACATTCATTAAAGAAACTTTAGTAAATCTCAAAGCACACATTGCACCTCATACAATAATAGTGGGAGACTTCAACACACCACTTTCACCAATGGACAGATCATGGAAACAGAAACTAAACAGGGACACAGTGAAACTAAGAGAAATTATGAATCAAATGGATCTGGCAGATATCTACAGAACATTCTATCCTAAAACAAAAGAATATACCTTCTTCTCAGCACCTCATGGTACCTTCTCCAAAATTGACCACATAATTGGTCACAAAGCAGGCCTCAGCAGATACAAAAATATTGAAATTGTCCCATGCATCCTATCAGATCACCATGGACTAAGGCTGATCTTCAATAACAAAATAAATAATAGAAAGCCAACCTTCATGTGGAAACTGAACAACACTCTTCTCAATGATACCTTGGTCAAGGAAGGAATAAAGAAAGAAATTAAGGACTTTTTAGAGTTCAATGAAAATGAAGCCACAACATACCCAAACTTATGGGACGCAATGAAAGCATTTCTAAGAGGAAAACTCATAGCTCTGAGTGCCTCCAAAAGGAAACTAGAGAGAGCACACATTAACAGCTTGACAACACACCTAAAAGCACTAGAAGAAAAGGAAGCAAATTCACCCAAGAGGAGTAGACGGCAGGAAATAATCAAACTCAGGGGCGAAATCAACCAAGTGGAAACAAGAAAAACTATTCAAAGAATCAACCAATCAAGGAGCTGGTTCTTTGAGAAAATCAACAAGATAGATAAACCCTTAGCCAGACTCACTAGAGGTCACAGGGAAAGCATCCTAATTAACAAAATCAGAAATGAAAAAGGAGACATAACAACAGATCCTGAAGACATCCAAAACACCATCAGATCCTTCTACCAAAGGCTATACTCAACAAAACTGGAGAACCTGGATGAAATGGAGAAGTTCCTAGACAGATACCAGGTACCAAAGTTGAATCAAGATCAGGTTAATGATCTAAACAGCCCTATATCCCCCAAAGAAATAGAAGCAGTCATTAATAGTCTCCCAACTAAAAAAAGCCCAGGACCAGATGGGTTTAGTGCAGAGTTCTATCAGACCTTCAAAGAAGATCTAATCCCAGTTCTTCACAAACTATTCCACAAAATAGAAACAGAAGGTACTCTACCCAACTCATTCTATGAAGCCACAATTACTCTGATACCTAAACCACAAAAAGACCCAACAAAGATAGAAAACTTCAGACCAATATCCCTTATGAATATTGATGCAAAAATCCTCAATAAAGTTCTTGCTAACCGAATCCAAGAACACATCAAAACAATCATCCATCCTGACCAAGTAGGTTGCATCCCAGGGATGCAGGGATGGTTCAATATACAGAAATCCATCAACGTAATCCAGTATATAAACAAACTCAAAGACAAAAACCACATGGTCATCTCGTTAGATACGGAAAAAGCATTTGACAAGATCCAACACCCATTCATGATAAAAGTCTTGGAAAAATCAGGAATTCAAGGCACATATCTAAACATGATAAAAGCAATCTACAGCAAACCAGTAGACAACATCAAAGTAAATGGTCAGAAGCTTGAAGCAATCCCTCTAAAATCAGGGACTAGACAAGGCTGTCCACTTTCTCCATACCTATTCAACATTGTACTTGAAGTCCTAGCCAGAGCAATTCGACAACAAAAGGAGATCAAAGGGATACAAATTGGAAAAGATGAAGTCAAAATATCACTTTTTGCAGATGATATGATAGTATATCTAAGTGACCCTAAAAATTCCACCAGAGAACTCCTAAGCCTGATAAATAGCTTCGGTGAAGTAGCTGGATATAAAATTAACTCAAACAAATCAATGGCCTTTTTCTACACAAAGAATAAACAGGCTGAGAAAGAAATTAGGGAAACAACACCCTTCTCAATAGTCACAAATAATATAAAATATCTTGGCGTGACTCTAACAAAGGAAGTGAAAGATCTGTATAATAAAAACTTCAAGTCTCTGAAGAAAGAAATTATAGAAGATCTCAGAAGATGGAAAGATCTCCCATGCTCATGGATTGGCAGGATCAACATTGTAAAAATGGCTATCTTGCCAAAAGCAATCTACAGATTCAATGCAATCCCCATCAAAATTCCAACTCAATTCTTCAAGGAATTAGAAAGTGCAATCTGCAAATTCATCTGGAATAACAAAAAACCTAGGATAGCAAAAACTCTTCTCAAGGATAAAAGAACCTCTGGTGGAATCACCATGCTGGACCTAAAGCTTTACTACAGAGCAATTGTGATAAAAACTGCGTGGTACTGGTATAGTGACAGACAAATAGACCAATGGAATAGAATTGAAGACCCAGAAATGAACCCACACACCTATGGTCACTTGATCTTCGGCAAGGGAGCTAAAACCATCCAGTGGAAGAAAGACAGCATTTTCAACAAATGGTGCTGGCACAACTGGTTGTTAACATGTAGAAGAATGCGAATCGATCCATTCCTATCTCCTTGTACTAAGGTCAAGTCTAAGTGGATCAAGGAACTTCACATAAAACCAGAGACACTGAAACTTATAGAGGAGAAAGTGGGGAAAAGCCTTGAAGATATGGGCACAGGGGAAAAATTCCTGAATAGAACAGTAATGGCTTGTGCTGTAAGATCGAGTATTGACAAGTGGGACCTCATGAAACTACAAAGCTTCTGCAAGGCTAAAGACACCATCAATAAGACAAAAAAAACCACCAACAGATTGGGAAAGGATCTTCACCTATCCTAAATCAGATAAGGGACTAATATCCAATATATATAAAGAACTCAAGAAGGTGGACTCCAGAAAGTCAAATAACCCCATTAAAAAATGGGGCTCAGAACTGAACAAAGAATTCTCACCTGAGGAATACCGAATGGCAGAGAAACACCTGAAAAAATGTTCAACATCCTTAATCATCAGGGAAATGCAAATCAAAACAACCCTGAGATTCCACCTCACACCAGTCAGAATGGCTAAGATCAAAAATTCAGGTGACAGCAGATGCTGGCGAGGATGTGGAGAAAGAGGAACACTCCTCCATTGTTGGTGGGATTGCAAGCTTGTACAACCACTCTGGAAATCAGTCTGGCGGTTCCTCAGAAAATTGGACATAGTACTACCGGAGGATCCAGCAATACCTCTCCTGGGCATATATCCAGAAGATGTCCCAACCGGTAAAAAGGACACATGCTCCACTATGTTCATAGCAGCCCTATTTATAATAGCCAGAAGCTGGAAAGAACCCAGATGTCCCTCAACAGAGGAATGGATACAGAAATTATGGTACATTTACACAATGGAGTACTACTCAGCTATTAAAAAGAATGAATTTATGAAATTCCTAGCCAAATGGATGGACCTGGAGGGCATCATCTTGAGTGAAGTAACACAATCACAAAAGAACTCACACAATATGTATTCATTGATAAGTGGATATTAGCCCAAAACTTAGGATACCCAAGATATAAGATACAATTTGATAAACGCATGAAACTCAAGAAGAATGAAGACCAAAGTGTGGACACTGTGCACCTTCTTAGAATTGGGAACAAAACACCCAGGGAAGGAGTTACAGAGACAAAGTTCGTAGCTGTGATGAAAGGATGGACCATTTAGAGACTGCTGTATCCAGGGATCCGTCCCATAATCAGCTTCTAAACGCTGACACCATTGCATACACTAGCAAGATTTTGCTGAAAGGACCCAAATATAGCTGTCTCTTGTGAGACGATGCCGGGGCCTAGCAAACACAGGAGTGGATGTTCACAGTCAGCTATTGGATGTATCACAGGGCTCCCAATGGAGAAGCTAGAGAAAGTACCCAAGGAGCTAAAGGGATCTGCAACCCTATTGTTGGAACAACATGATGTACTAACCAGAACCCCGGAGCTCTTGTCTCTAGCTGCATATGTATCGAAGATGGTCTAGTCGGCCATCAATGGAAAGAGAGGCCCATTGGACTTGCAAACTTTATATGCCCCAATATAGGGGAATGCCAGGGCCAAAAGAATGGGAATGGGTGGGTAGGAAAGTGGGGGGCGCTATGGGGGACTTTTGGGATAACATTGGAAATGTAATTGAGGAAAATATGTAATAAAAATATTAAAAATTAAAAAAAAAAAAGAAAATGCATCTTTGACACAAATGGGAAATTCCTAATTAAGCAGCTATGCAGCCTCCCATAAGCCTGAAGCAGGCTGATCCAGAACTTGACCTTGCTGCCACTAAGGAGATTATCTAGGGTGGAGCCTTCCTCCCTAGATCACTTTATTGTTGAGCCACAGTTGCTGTTCCTCTTCAAGATACTGCTACCTGCTGAGAGAGAGGCCCCAGAGCTATTCTGGAGACTATGCCCTATCCTGCATGCCATCACAGCAGCTGGTTCCAGGCTCAAAGGATGAATTGGCTGAAATGGACTTTTATAAAGCATGTCTACCATTAAAAATTTGAACCTTGAGCAAAAAAAAAAAAAAAAAAAAAAAAAAGAATCAACCAATTGAGGAGCTGGTTCTTTGAGAAAATCAACAAGATAGATTAACCCTTAGCCAGACTCACTAGAGGGCATAGGGAAAGTATTCTAATTAACAAAATCAGAAATGAAAAGGGAGACATAACAACAGACCCTGAAGAAATCCAAAACACCATCAGATCCTTCTACAAAAGGCTATACTCAACAAAACTGGAGAACCTGGATGAAATGGACAAGTTTCTAGACAGATACCAGGTACCAAAGTTAAATCAAGATCAGGTTAATGATCTAAACAGTCCCATATCCCCTAAAGAAATAGAAACAGTCATTAATAGTCTCCCAACCAAGAAAAGTCCAGGACCAGATGGGTTTAGTGCAGAGTTCTATCAAACCTTCAAAGAAGATCTAATCCCAGTTCTTCACAAACTATTCCACAAAATAGAATCAGAAGGTACTCTACCCAACTCATTCTATGAAGCCACAATTACTCTGATACCTAAACCACATAAGGACCCAACAAAAATAGAGAACTTCAGACCAATATCCCTTATGAATATTGATGCAAAAATCCTCAATAAAGTTCTCGCTAACCGAATCCAAGAACACATCAAAACAATCATCCATCCTGACCAAGTAGGTTTCATCCCAGGGATGCAAGGATGATTCAATATATGAAAATCCATCAATGTAATCCATTATATAAACAAACTCAAAGACAAAAACCACATGATCATCTCGTTAGATGCTGAAAAAGCATTTGACAAAATCCAACACCTATTCATGATAAAAGTCTTGGAAAGATCAGGAATTCAAGGCCCATACCTAACCATGATAAAAGCAATATACAGCAAACCAGTAGCCAACATCAAAATAAATGGTGAGAAGCTGGAAGCAATCCCACTAAAATCAGGGACTAGACAAGGCTGCCCACTCTCTCCCTACCTATTCAACATTGTACTTGAAGTCCTAGCCAGAGCAATTAGACAACAAAAGGAGATCAAGGGGATACAAATTAGAAAAGAAGAAGTCAAAATATCACTTTTTGCAGATGATATGATAGTATACATAAGTGACCCTAAAAATTCCACCAGAGAACTCCTAAGCCTGATAAATAGCTTCGGTGAAGTAGCTGGATATAAAATTAACTCAAGCAAGTCAATGGTCTTTCTGTACACAAAGGATAAACAGGCAGAGAAAGAAATTAGGGAAACAACACCCTTCTCAATAGTCACAAACAATATAAAATACCTTGGTGTGACTCTAACAAAGGAAGTGAAAGATCTGTATGACAAGAATATCAAGTCCCTGAAGAAAGAAATTAAAGAAGATCTCAGAAGATGGAAAGACCTCCCATGCTCATGGATTGGCAGGATCAACATTGTAAAAATGGCTATCTTACCAAAAGCAATATACAGATTCAATGCAATCCCCATCAAAATTCCAACTCAATTCTTCAAGGAATTAGAAAGTGCAATCTGCAAATTCATCTGGAACAACAAAAAACCTAGGATAGCAAAAACTCTTCTCAAGGATAAAAGAACCTCTGGTGGAATCACCATGCCGGACCTAAAGCTCTACTACAGAGCAATTGTGATAAAAACTGCATGCTACTGGTATAAAGACAGACAAGTAGACCAATGGAACAGAATTGAAGACCCTGAGATCAACCCACATACCTATGGTCACTTGATCTTTGACAAGGGAGCAAAAACCATCCAGTGGAAAAAAGACAGCATTTTCAACAAATGGTGCTGGCACAACTGGCAGTTATCATGTAGAAGAATGTGAATTGATCCATTCCTATCTCCTTGTACCAAGGTCAAATCTAAGTGGATTAAGGAACTCCACATAAAACCAGAGACACTGAAACTTATAGAGGAGAAAGTAGGGAAAAGCCTCGAAGATATGGGTACAGGGGAAAAATTCCTGAATAGAACAGCAAAGGCTTGTGCTGTAAGATCGAGAATCGATAAATGGGACCTCATAAAGTTGCAAAGCTTCTGCAAGGCAAAAGACACCGTCAATAAGACAAAAAGACCACCAACAGATTGGGAAAGGATCTTTACCTATCCTAAATCAGATAGGGGACTTATATCCAATATATATAAAGAACTCAAGAAGGTGGACTCCAGAAAATCAAATAACCCCATTAAAAAATGGGGTTCAGAACTGAACAAAGAATTCTCACCTAAGGAATACCAAATGGCAGAGAAGCCCCTGAAAAAATGTTCAACATCCTTAATCATCAGGGAAATGCAACTCAAAACAACCCTGAGATTCCACCTCACACCAGTCAGAATGGCTAAGATCAAAAATTCAGGTGACAGCAGATGCTGGCGAGGATGTGGAGAAAGAGGAACACTCCTCCATTGTTGGTGGGATTGCAAGCTTGTACAACCACTCTGGAAATCAGTGTGGAGGTTTCTTAGAAAATTGGATATAGTACTACCGGAGGATCCAGCAATACCTCTCTTGGGCATATATCCAGAAGATGTCCCAACCTGTAAGAAGGACACATGCTCCACTATGTTCATAGCAGCCTTATTTATAATAGCCAGAATCTGGAAAGAACCCAGATGCCCCTCAACAGAGGAATGGATACAGAAAATGTGGTACATTTACACAATGGAGTACTACTCAGCTATTAAAAGGAATGAATTCATGAAATTCCTAGGCAAATGGATGGATCTGGAGGGCATCATCCTGAGTGAGGTAACATATTCACAAAGGAACTCACACAATATGTACTCACTGATAAGTGGATATTAGCCCAAAAACTTAGGATACCCAAGATATAAGATACAATTTGTTAAATGCATGAAACTCAAGAAGAACGAAGACCAAAGTGTGGACACTGTGCCCCTTCTTGGAATTGGGAACAAAACACCCATGGAAAGAGTTACAGAGATAAAGTTTGGAGCTGTGAAGAAAGGATGGACCATCTAAAGACTGCCATATCCAGGGATCCATCCCATAATCAGCTTCCAAACGCTGACACCATTGCATACACTAGCAAGATTTTGCTGAAAGGACCCAGATATAGCTGTCTCTTGTGAGACAATGCCGGGGCCTAGCAAACACAGAAGTGGATGCTCACAGTCAGCTATTGGATGGATCACAGGGCCCCCAATGGAGGAGCTAGAGAAAGTACCCAAGGAGCTAAAGGGAACTGCAACCCCATAGGTGGAACATTATCATGAACTAACCAGTACCCCAGAGCTCTTGACTCTAGCTGAATTTGTATCAAAAGATGGCCTAGTCGGCCATCACTGGAAAGAGAGGCCCATTGGACTTGCCAACTTTATATTCCCCCAGTACAGGGGAATGCCAGGGCCAAGGGGTGGGGGTGGGTGGGTGGGGGACTGGGGGGGAGTGTATTGGAGACTTTTTGGATAGCATTGGAAATGTAATTGAGGAAAACCCCTAATTAAAAAAAAGAAGAAGAAGTACATCCAACTGAATGCAGAATTGCCTAGTTTCTCCTTTTGACTGGTATATACATGTAACTCATTCTGATCAGTGGATAGAAGTGGATATGGTTGGCTCTTACTTCTAAAATATTGTTCAGAATGGAGTGACTAAAGATACAAGTGTGAACTTTTGCCTTCCTATCCAGTCCTCCTTCCTGCTATGTGGAGTTAAGAGTTCAAAGCCAGATCTCCAGGAGCCATCTTAAGATATGAAGCATCTTAGAAGTGAGAGCCACAGTCTATCTGAGACTTTCATTTGTCAGCATAGTAGACAAACAGTAATAGACTCGGTTCCTAGAGCTATTGGGCCCCATGGGCCCCATGTTGCAGCTCACGGCTCTTCTAACAAACTAATAGAAGACCTCTTAGTTCTTATACATCAAACCCTCAACATGGAGATTCGACCATTTTCTTACAACATCTAAGAGCCACCTTCATAATATCCTGTTCTTCTCACCCGCAGATGCCATTAGAAACTATTAAAATGTGGTGGGAGGGAATAATGCCTTGTAATTAACAGAATGATATTTGGAGTTTCCAGTTTATCCAGTTTCTTTCACTTTAATTTTATTAGCAGAGTCTCTGGTTCTGAAGCCACAGAGAAATTTAGAGTCTTCAACTAGGAAACCGAATGGTCATGAGAACATGCTTTGCGCATCCTTAACATGGAAAGGAAGCTGACAGAAAACCAACCACAGGAATTGCAACCAGTGGTGTAGAAAGAAAACCGAGTATCCATTAAGAATGATCTGTGGTATCGTAGCCAAGGGGATCATTTGAGAACCTCTTGTACAGCAACAGATCTTTCCTAAACACAAAAATTGTCTGGAAATCATGGTAACTTCCTGCTAAATCAAAAGGAAACCTAAAGGAAGACAATGCTGAGAAGAGTTAAGAGAAGCAGGCCATTTAAATGTAGGAAACCAGAAATACCCAATAGTGCCTAGAGTCTCGCTGAACATCTAGAAATCATTATGACCATACATAGCCTCCAGAGACATCCAACACTGAGCTCACACATTGGCTACATTCCACTGCTGCTGCGGCAAGAAACCAGGACAGAAGAGCAACTGGCAGCGAAAGAAACCTGACTTATCCTCACTAGCTCTGAGCCATGACACAGCCACATATCCCAACTTGTACAGGTAAAGGAAAGGAACTATTTTCATTAAACAGATTTAGGTTATTATTTAGGTATTAGAAGAGGGAGATACCTCTAGAGACTTTTGATGAATTATTAATGTCAGGTATCTTCAGTCAGGAAAATAACAGATACTTTATAAAAACTGCTTAAGACTGATTGAACCTGTTTACATTTTACCCATAAGTGGACTTGGGCATCTATTATCTCTTCCACATGAATTTGCAGTTCCAGCCACAATGGAAGTCACACCCTAATACCATGGCTCTATCAGCTGGCTACCCATCAGCACCTCTAGTGGAAGCTCCCCCGCTTTGTGAGCTTCAGTTTTCTAAGGTGCTCTGTGACACAGCATTACCATGGTAACAGGATCTTCTACAGTACCCAATAAGTGCCAGGAATTAGTACATATTCTTTAAAGTTTAGCAATGAGTAATATATTATACAGTATTTTTTATTTCTGGTAGCATCTCTAAAATCTAATGATTATGCTGTCATAGTAAAATGGTGGTTGTAGGTTCTCCTCCAATACCGTTACTCAGCGGCTAGCTAAGTTTGCCATAGTAGGCATGATTTCCCTCTTGCTGAGTACATATTAAGTCTAACTAGAGAGCTGCTACCAAAGTGAGCCAAACAAGCCAGGAAAAGAGAAAGTAAACAATGCCTCTCCATGTGTTTTGCTTGAGTTCCCACTTGTGTTTCAGTTCTAACTTCCCTCATGATGGTTTGTAATCTTCAAAATGAAATAAATCCTTTCTTCTTCAAAAAACTGAGATTATATGGCAAATGCTCCATAGGAAGTATGTTGGCAGGATTATGCTCACTTGAAGAAAGTTCATCAGGATAAAGTAAATGCCATCCCGACTTTCCTTCTGCCTCCAACAAGCAATTGTCTCTTGTCTTTAAGTCATCGTCACCCAAAGTCCTTCATTCTCCATGGTAAAGGGAAAGGATGGAGAGTCAGACCCACAGAAAGCGGGCCAAAGAGTCCACAGACAATCTGCATGTACACTGAGAATCACTAAACTGTCTTTTCAAAATATTCTTCCATACGTCATTTCATTAAAAATACATACAATCTGTACTTTTTAATGTTATGTATATGAGTGTACGATAGCTGTCTTCAGACACACCAGAAGAAGGCATCAGATCCCATTACAGATGAATGTGAGCCACCATGTGGTTACTGGGAATTGAACTCAGGACCTCTGGAAGAGCAGTCAGTGCTCTTAACCTCTGAGCCATCTCTCCAGCCCACAGCGTATACTTTTAAAAAGCAAGGATTGTTAAGCACCAAAACAAAAAGTTATACTAATATAGATTGTGTTTATTGAAATGAAAAGTTAGTCTTTGTAGGACTTGTTTGCTAGATATTTTTAAAATAATCAATACAACAGCAATTCTCTACTTGCCTCTCTCCTCATAACACCAGGCACATGATGTCACTCAAAATAAAGACATATTAAGAGAAAAATAACTGACACAGTACATGGTTTCAAAAGCTTTTACTGTTTGGTCAAATAATATTTTTTAATTGTCAGTCATAAAGTGAGAATACACATAAACATATATGTTAAAGTTTATCAAATCTGCACTGTTATTACATGAAAATGTGTTTGGGCGTATAGGAAAACATAATTCCTGAGATAACTTGGCTTCTATTACTAATTCTCATCACTGTCAAATCATCTCTTTTTAAGTTACTTGGGAGTGTGAATTGAAATTAGGATGTTCAATTCAGACTGATCGTCTACAACTTGCTCAAACACTCAGCGAGCTGTGTGTTTTACGAAAGGTAGAAAGAGTATGCTGAGGTTTTCCATCCAATGGTATACCATATGGGAACAAAGCACGCATGCTGCACATAAAAGAAGCCATTTCTGACTGACTGTCAATCACCCCTAATGAGCACATGCCTCCTCCACCATCAGTCTCTGACACAGTCCAGCCCAGCTGTGATTTTGCATTTATTGAAATTCCCCCTGCTAAATAATTATGCTCATCTTTTAAAAAGTAAATTGCTCACAATTACATTCAATTTCTCTCTCCCACCCAACATATTCTCCACCATGACAAAGCAATCCCAGAGCATGGCAAGACTGAGTTCTGACCAGTCTCTCATACTCCTCGGGCATTTCTGTTGGCTGGAACCACAGCATAAATCATAGCAAAGCAATTCTGGTCTTCTGCAGGGTGTGTTCAAGCTTATAACTCAGGGACCAAGCCCTAAGCCCAAGCCTTGCTGGGCTAGCAAGCCTTTCATCCTTTCCTAATTCATGTTACTTTGTATTCGCTTTCAAAACAATCCTACAGGTCGCCAACTGAGACATAAAGCTGAACAAACGCTGTGAACATCTTTCTGGGGTTCGTTAAGGCACTGGGATCAGTCCTGCGTGCACTGGAGCTGTCTGTCTTGATTTTCTTCCTCATTTGATGCACCTGCCTTTAAAAGCAGTCAAACATATTAATTGGAAGAAAACCACTCTGAAAACGCTTGAGGTTTGTTTGTTTGTTGTTTTTTTTTTTACCCAAGCAAGTTCTTACATGACCCAGATTGTGTTTTTCTCTGGATCTGTATGTCTGCTTGTGAGTGTTTGCTTCATGATAATTTTCTAATATGCATAAAATATTGAAAACCAGGTATTTACCAAAGGCCCCATATACCAGTCTTTTCAGACTGAAACCGAAAACCTTTTAAGGAAAATTTTTAACAACAAATTTCACCTATTCTACATATCTGAAACCAGTCATTAGATTCCTTAGCCTTTAGTTGAAAATAAAAAAAAAATCTCTTTTAACTAAATAGGATATACTTTTAAAAAACAAAAATCCCTATGGAGATGTTTCTGTGTTGTTATTAAATGCCTTCCCGCGTTGACGTTATACTCCACTTCCGGCTACTGCAATTCGATGTCTCCTGCGTACAAAGTGATGAGCAGGATGGCAGTGAATCCGGTTAACATCCCTGCATTCTGGATCATGAAGAAGGTGAAATCCGTTTGTCTTCCAGTTACTTTTTCTCTCAGCATGTCGTTCATCTCTGGAAACTAGAAGATACATTATTAAATGGCTGTCGCCATCTTGTGGTGAATCCTGAAATGCTCCTCTGGGGTTTCTGCACAAGAGATGAGCATTTCTTTCATTTGGGACTGGATCGTACCAATGTTTTGCTTCAGGTATTGAGGAATCCTAGTATTCTGCGGCATCCACGGTAAAACTATCGAAAGGTCGCACAGCCAGATAGAATGTACCTGGCTTGATGCATTCTCTCCTCAACTGTCTTCCCATATACAGCTGTCTATACCTCAAATTTTAAGGAATTCAACCCTGTAGGTTTCACCCTCAGGCACGAATTTCTGTTTACTTCCGTTAGCCCTTACTATACTATACTATATTCTGCTTCATCCCCATTAGATATGCTATTGTTCCTCTTATCTCATAGTATTTTTAAGTATGCCATGTTTTACTTTGTTGTTTCTTGCTTAGCCCAGGCTGCCCTACAGCTCACTATGTAACTAATGACAATCTTGGACTTATAATCACCCTGCCTTGTGCCACCACAGAGTTGATGAAGTGTTGAGGTTTTTCCTGTTAGGTGGTGACATTTTTGTTTGCTTAAATTCTGACTTTGCTCCTCAGGAGAGAAACACGTATGGAAGCCGCTTCCCCGCCCATCTCATAATTTTCCGGGCTGACTGGAGGGGAAAAAAACATTTGTATAGCTGACTGAACCTGTTCTTTGAAGTAGCTTTCTTTGCTGTTCTGGTTTCTCCATTGTGCTTGCTCTTTCCACCCAGAACGACAAGATTTTTAATAAATTGTGTATTGGTCCAGTGTTGAAGATTATAATACTCTCATTATAATGAAACATAAAATCCTAGGTGTTTTTAGTAAATAAATAAATAAATGAATACATTCATTCTCAGCCACAGCATCCACTGCAAAGGTTACACAAGGGGACATGTGTGTCCTGGTTTAGAAACACAATTTGTATGATGTGTTACAAATGCTGTGGTACCCTGGATGCAGCCATGCCAGGGATCTCCAGACTCCAGAGGCAGGTCAGAGAACTGGCGTGAAGTTCTTACTGGGAAAAAGTTGGTGACATCTCTAACATGAGGAAACTACTATGTCACATCGGTAATTCTGTGCAGAAAAATGTAAGTACTGTGAGGGTCTAAGAGCTAAATCCTGCCTTTTTTAAGGGTCTTTGATGAACAGCAAACTGGGCCAGACACTTACAGTTTGAAGCTTGTAATCCAAAGGAAAGATGTTGTTATTAAATTATATGTAATACATTAATTTCTAAATATAACCCAAATATTCTTTTTTATACTCCGACACTTCATTTTCTAGAAATCTGTCCAAGGTATGCTTGAAAACACACAGGGAATTTTCTCTACACACACACACACACACACACTAAACCTACAGACATAAATAATACTGACTCAAATATATATTTATTGTCCAATATTTCTACTTAATTTAGTGTAATATTTTTAGCTTAACTTCAAAATTTTTCACTGTGAATCACTTTGAATAAAAAAAGTATTTAGTCTACCAAGTTATTTATTCTTCTAAATGTGACATCCTTATGCAACTGATGGGTCAGGCCTACTATAAGAGAAGATAGGTTTAATTCATCACACATTAAAAGGAGTCCTTAGAAAATAGCCCCCACTAGTAAACGTGCTTACTTCATCCATAAGATCAGTCATCAAAGAATCAACGACAGCCATTCCAAGCTACTGTTAGCACAGGTTACTCACAAAGTGAGCGACGCTGGGCTAGGAAAGGGCTGGATCACCAGCCTTGAAGACCTTGAAGCCAGTGGGAGGCCGAAGGCTGCCCTTCAGCTCGTAACCCAGGCGCTCATTTGTAAAAATCAAAGTAACACAAAATAAAATACTTGAATCTCTTACCATATCTGCCAGAGAAATGTAGAGGAACATGCCTCCAGCGAGTGCAAATATAATATTGGGAGCAAAATTGTTGCCCACCAAAATGCCGAAAGCTAGTCCCACGTAGCAGGAACATGCGGAGAGGAAGTTGAACAGCAAGGCTTGCCGGGTGCTCATTCCTGCATTGAGCAAGATCACAAAGTCCCCTGGAAGAAGAGAATATCAAGTGAGTTATGCCTCCTTCTGTTTTGGAATAATAATAATAATAATAATAAACTTCCAACAACAGATCATTCATCTCCGTGTATGATTAGGGTCTTCCCAGTCTAACATTCGATCGCCCCTTGCCCTGTGCCCTGAGGTGCTCACCTAACTCATGAGGAAACTCCTCACACAGGATCGCTATGGACGTACTGAGCCCCTGAAGAAGAGACAAAGTACAAGATGCCCCGATCGCCAAGCCATCGATGAAATTGTGGAGGGCATCACAGAGCGTGATCATCCAGGCGATTGTTCCTATTTCTGACAGTTTGGGCCCCTTCAGACAGCTGCATGAGCTCGGCTCTGCTTTTCCATCCTGTAAAAACAGCATGAAAAAAAAAAAAAAAAAAAAAAACCATGATATCCAATATTGCTTGAAAATTCAAGAAATCCAGAGAACAAAGAGATAGGTTATGTCCCAGGGGAGACAAATTGTTCCAACTAAAAGTCACTGGTAGTGTATGAGAAACCCTAACAATATAGCACAGAGGGAAGAATGCTTATAACAGGGACAGGTGAAATGAATCACTTGACACACCTTGAATGAGCCACATAGCAGACATTTTTTTTAATTAGGTATTTTCTTCATTTACATTTCAAATGCTATCCCAAAAGTCCCCCATATCCTACCCCACCCCCAATTTCCCTACCCACCCACTCCCACTTCTTGGCCCTGGTGTTCCCCTGTACTGAGGCATATAAAGTTTGCAAGACCAAGGGGCTTCTCTTCCCAATGATGGCCGACTAGGCCATCTTCCATAGCAGACATTTTAAATTGGTGGCCTTTTAAATCAATCCTTTGACTTGCATGAACAAATCCTTACAACTGCCTTCCTAAGACGTAACAGATATTAACCTAGGAGTTTGATATATTTGCACATCTAAAAGTTATTCAAAGACTAAAATGAAAGTCATATTCGTATTACCATTTAAATACGGCATCAATTATTCAAGCACAATGACATCAGGAAACGTTCATTCCACTTCCCATGTCACTGTGTGACCATTAGCAGATTAATCTGTCCGTTTCTGAAGGGACTATACAATGACCCATTTGTTCCTCAGCAACTCGCCAAGTTGACTGCATTCTGGTTACTGTTCCAGGTGCTCTAGATCTCTGTGAGTCTTAAATATTCTATGAAGTGTGATGGGCACAGGCTTGCCTTAACACCAACATTTACTTCATTTTATTTTATTTTATTTTATTTTATTTTTATTCTTTATTTTTTGGTTTGTTGTTGTTGTTGTTGTTTTGGGGGGGGGTTGTTTGTTAGTTTGTTTGTTTTTTGAGACAGGGTTTCTCTGTATAGCCCTGGCTGTCTTGGAACTCACTTTGTATACCAGGCTGGCCTCGAACTCAGAAAACTGCCTGCCTCTGCCTCCCAAGTGCTGGGACTAAAGGTGTGCGCCACCACACCCGGCTACTTCATTTTAAAATAACAATAAAGATAGAAAAATCTCCCAGCACGATTTTCAAGTGAGAATTTTTTGTGAGAATTTCGAGTTCCATAAAATCAACAGTTTTTAAAGACCCTCATCATAAACACCTGCTAAAGCACTTTGCAGAAGAAGGTAGTACAATGTAAACTTGACTGTGAATAAAAGCAGTTTGCCCCTAACTAGAGAACATTTTGTTCCCAATTCTTCTCCCCATCTCTATCTAAGTGTCCAGTCAGAGTATTTGTTGAGCAGCTGCAATTTCTCAAATACTATGAAGACTGCAATGGGAAAGTCAAGTCTCTATCTTTGAGAGGCATATCTGCATTAGAGAAATGAAGAAGAGATTTTACAGGCTGAGTTGTTTAAAGCTGTGCAATATATAGCCAACAGAGAAGGGCTTCTTTCAGAGTGTCTGTCTGAGAGCATTAGCATTTACTCTAACGTTGTTTCGTTGCTAAAGACACTGTGGCATCCTTCGTTCACAACTGAGTATAGGTCTCAGAACACATCCTTTAACTGTCTACATGGTGGAAATCTGAGTCTTTAGAGGAATGTTTCTCATTTAAAAACGTAGTCAAAAAAATCATCCAGAACAAATAGTCTTTTACTCTACAACAGTGTTTCTCTTCCTAATGATGCAGCCCTTTAATATACAGTTCCTCTTGACAGTGTCCTTTGCCTTACAGAAGCTTTGCAATTTTATAAGATCCCATTTGTCAATTCTTGATCTTAGAGCATAAACCATTGCTGTTCTGTTCAGGAACTTTTCCCCTGTGCCCATATCCTCAAGGCTCTTCCCTCACTTTCTTTTCTATTAGTTTCAGTGTATCTGGTTTTATGTTGAGGTCCTTGGTCCACTTAGACTTGAGCTTTGTAGATGGAGATAAGCATGGATCAATTTGCATTCTTCTACATGATAACTGCCAGTTGAACCAGCACCATTTGTTGACAATGCTGTCTTTTTCCCAATAGTTTTAGCTCCTTTGTCAAAGAGCAACTGACCATAGGTATGTGGGTTCATTTCTGGGTCTTCAATTCTATTCCATTGGTCTACCTGCCTTTCACTGTACCAATACCTTGCAGGTTTTTTTTTTTTAATCACAATTGCTCTGTAGTACAGCTTGAGGTCAAGGATGGTGATTCCACCAGAAGTTCTTTTATTGTTGAGAATACTTTTCACTATCCTAGGGTTTTTGTTATTCCAGATGAATTTGCAAATTGCTCTTTCTAACTCTATGAAAAATTGAGTTGGAATTTTGATGGGGATTACATTGAATCTATAGATAGCTTTCAGCAAGATGGCCACTTTTACTATAATTCCTGCCAATCCATGAGCACAGAAGATCTTTCCATCTTCTGAGATCTTCTTGGATTTCTTTCTTCAGAGACTTGAAGTTCTTGTCATATAGATCTTTCACTTGCTTAGTTAGAGTCATACCAAGGTGTTTAATAATATTTGTGACGATTGTGAAGGGTGTCGTTTCCCTAATTTCTTTCTCGGCCTTTTTATCCTTTGAGTAGAAGAAGGCCACTGATTTGTTTGAATTAATTTTATATCCAGCTACTTTGCTGAAGTTGGTTATCAAGTTTAGAAGTTCTCTAGTAGAATTTTTGGTGTCACTTAAGTATACTATCATGTCACCTGCAAATAATGATATTTTGACTTCTTCTTTTCCAATTTGTATCCCTTTCACCTCCTTTTATTGTCTAATTGCTATGTTTAGGACTACGAGTACTATATTGAATAGGTAAGGGGAGAGAGGGCAGCCTTGTCTAGTCCCTGATTTTAATGGAATTGCTTCAGGTTTCTCTCCATTTAGTTTGATGTTGGCTACTGGTTTGCTGTATATTGCTTTTACTATGTTTAGGTATGGTCCTTGAATTCCTGATCTTTCCAAGACTTTTATATCATGAAGGGTGTTGGATTATAAGGGCAACCAACAGATAGGGAAAAGATCTTTACCAACCCTACATCCAATAGAGAGCTAATATCCAATATACAAAGAACACAAGAAGTTAGACTCCAGAGGACCAAATAGCCCTATTAAAAATGGGATACAGAGCTAAAGAAAGGATTCTCAATTAAGGAATACCAAATGGCTGAGAAGCACCTAAAGAAATATTCAACATCCTTAGTCATCAGAAAAATGCAAATCAAAACAACCCTGAGATTCCACCTCACACCAGTCAGAAGGGCTAAGATCAAAAGCTCAGGTGATAGCAGATGCTGGCAAGTGTCAGGAAGCAGTGACTGCTCACCCGAAACAAAGGGCGCCATTGGGAAAGCCACAGAGAAAGTGAGCTGGGTGTGGTAAACACTTAATAGGACAGAGTTGAATTCCAGCAATTGCTTCACTTCCCCACTTAGCTTACCTCACCACTCTTATGCTTATGATTTCCTTATTTCTTGTGATGATTTAGGGAAAAATATGCAAGATCAAGCCTCAAAAACCTACATGCAAGGTGAATCTGCAAACACCGTTGATTCTACAAAACAAATGGCATTGATATATCCAGCATGATCCTCTAGCCTGCAAGCACAGACCTCACTGGCTTTGTTTATTACACTTCCTTTGAGCTCTGTGTGCTCAGGTCTCAAATTATACCATTGAGAAAGTTAGGGGCCATACATTTTTAATCGCTTTGGAACAAACCAAAGTCACCCAGGAGGCAAACAATTGCCGTTCTTTCATAATTCACCCAGAATAAATCACTAAGGAGAGACCACTGAAAAAGCTAACCACACTAGTGGATTTTCCTCTCCTGATCTTCATTTTTAAACTTTTGCTTAGTGCTTCAGTTGCAAACCTGCTGCTATCACTTGCTTGCTTGGTTCCTTGTCTGCTTTTATTCTTCAAGATGACTTTGCAATCCTCAGCCATGATAAGGCTAAGGCCTAGTTTTATAAGACTGTGAGCCCAGAATCTACAACTGCGTTCAGGGTGGGGGTGGGGGTGCTGAGCAGATTGACACTCTGAGCTTCAGCAAGACTCTTCCCCCCCCCACAAATCTTTTATTTAATTTTTTTAATTGAAAACAGATTCTTCTTTCAAATAATACATCCTAGCCAGAGTCTCCCTTCCCTCTACTCCTCCTAGTCAAGCTCTAGCTCCCCTCCCTCCCAAGGTAACCCGCCCCCTTTTCCTTAAGAAAGGAGCAGACATCCAAGAGACAACCACCAAAGCATAACTAAACAAGATACAATAAGACAAGGCAAAAGCCTTCATATCAAGATTGGTCAAGGCAACCTAGTAGGAGAAAAAGAGTCCCAAGACAGAGACATACCTGTTCCAACTTTTAGGAGTCACCCCCAAAATACTAAGCTACACAACTGTAACATGTGCAGAGGACCCTGCAGGCCCCGTGCTTGTAGCTTCAGTCTCTGTGAGCCCCTATGAGCCCTGCTTAGCTAAGTCAGTGGGCTATGTTCTCCTGGTGTCCTTGACCCCTCCGCTTAATGCCTGTTGTTTGATTGATGATGCAAATGAAATCAGGCAAAATGTAGAGTGGTCTGAATGCAGGTAGGAAGAATATCACTCCCTGAAATTATGAATGCAGATGGGAGACTAAGGAGACACCACTGGACACAAGTTGAAGAGGAGGAAGAAGTTAATCCCAGCACTCGGCAGGCAGAGGCAGGTGGATTTCTGAGTTCGAGGCCAGCCTGGTCTACAAAGTGAGTTCCAGGACAGCCTGGAACACAGAGAAACCCTGTCTCAAAAAAAAAAAAAAAAAAATGCACATATCAGGTGGTTCCCTAGGAGAACAGCTTCAGTAATGCACATGAAGTTGAAGAGGGAGAAGACGCATGGAGGGGCAAGGAGGGAGGGAGAAGACAAGTGTGGAGGAATGTGAGGAAGAAAGAGGGGGATAAGGAGGAGGAAGACAGGAGGTGACAGATAAAAGAGGAAGGGACGAGACTAAAAGGGTAGCAGGAAGTGAGAAGGAGATGAGAAGAGGACAAAGAGGTCATGGCTGTCTTCCAGATGAATACCGATCACATAAAAATGGCTCTCCCCTCCATAAAAGACTTGGGAAATTCCTATTTTTTCCACATGTAAACATGTCCAAAACACAATGTGAGAATAAAAATAATAAAACTGTGTTTTATAGAAAGGTGGATACCTTTCTATAAAGTCCTTAATAGACTAAGAACAAATACATTTGAAAATATATATATATATATATACACATACATACATACATACATACACACATACATACATATAAATTCTCATTATAGTGCTCTTTGGGAGAAAATGCTGTGGATGCCATTTGTAAAAACATCTTTATATTTTCTAGATAATCTATACATTTTTATTTTATATATATATACATATATATGTGTGTATATATATATATATATATATATATATATATATATATTAATATGGTGAAAAAGAAAAGAGTGGAGCCATGGTTGGGGGTAGAGACATGGAGGGGGAGAATACCAAACGGGAAGTGTAGATCCTTGAAGACTTGGAAGACCCTACTGCTAACTAGAAGAGTTCTGGTAGCAGGCTGCCTGCAAGGCTTGTTGTGCATGAAGGAAAGAGCGACTGTCCCGCTAGAGCAACCCTAGTTTGATTTATGTTTCCAGTAAGCACACAGGACATGAGCCAGGATCTGCAAGCAGGTTTCTATGGTTTATTGGTGAGAAGACAAAGACAAGCAATCATTCTAGAGAAAGGTTAAATTTTGTATTCCTGTGCTGCATGAAGTCAAAAAGGAACTTAACAACCTACAGAAAATTACATTGGTAACAAAAAGGCCTAGATGTCAAGAAATGAAAACTATGTAAATAAAGGTAAAAAAAATACATGTGTCCGTGAATGAGAATTAATATAACATAAGTAACAAACTGGAGTTGAAAGACATCAACTTTAAACAAAGGGTGGCTTAAGAAAAGCAGTTTGAGCCAGGTGTTGTTGTGCACACCTCTAATCCCTATAAGCAGGAGGCAGAGGCAGGCACATCTCTGTGAGTTCAAGGCCAGCCTAGTCTACATAAAGAGTTCCAGGCAAGCTAGGGTGACATAGTGAGGCCCTGTCTCTAAAAGTTAAAAAAAGAAAACAGACGCCGGGCGTGGTGGCGCACGCCTTTAATCCCAGCACTCGGGAGGCAGAGGCAGGCGGATTTCTGAGTTCGAGGCCAGCCTGGTCTACAAAGTGAGCTCCAGGACAGCCAGAGCTATAAAGAGAAACCCTGTCTCGAAAAACCAAAAAAAGAAAAAAAAAAAAAAAGAAAAAGAAAACAGAAAAACAAAACAAACCAAAAACAAAAAATAGGAAGGACATAAGCCAGTACTGTAGGAGAATGATTTGACCCTCTAATTCGTTCTTCTTCCCAAGGTGTCCTGGGAATGCATTTCCTTTCTCTGCATGGATCATCTGCCTGTTTACTTAGCCTCTTGAAGACAGGTGACCAAGTCACCTTGTAAGAGCTGCCAAGGACCTCACAACTCCAGCTCTGGTAAAGGTCTGATCTCATAAGTTAACAGGAACCAGAAAGTTACAGACACTGGGAGGGAAAGTGAAAAGAAATGTTGTCCTATACATCCACAGTACTTCACAATTTATATATAAAGCAGATCTGCTGCTAGCATCTGCATCTTCCCCTGGTCACTACAACACCCTCAAGACTGAAACCAGACACATTCCAGTATTTTCATTTTGGAGACACAGAGAATGACCATCTGAGATTAGAAGCAAGATGCTCAAAAAATCACACAGTAGTTATTGGGTAGGACTATTTAATAATTCGTTGAGTACAGTATCTGTTCCACAGCAGGAACTGTGTTAAGTGAGGTTGTAAATATAAATAAAAGAACCCTCATTTCATTGCAATTCATAGCCCAGAAAGGAGCATTCAGAATTAACACTCCAAGCATGTGATAAATAGCTTAGAAATGACTCAACTCCTCTTCTGCCTCCTCCTCCTCTCTCTGAATATGACTCCTGAAATGTTTGGGGTTTTTGGTTTTGGTTGGGGTTTTGTTTGTTTATTTGTTTTTTGGTTTGTTTTGTATTTCCACTTGAGACTTGCCACTGGGGAATCCCTACAGAAAGGAAAACAGGAGATGTCAAGTTTTTATTCTTCCCGTTTCTTTGTGTACTCTGCCCACCTCAAGCTGTCTGTATCCCTCAAATGAAGACCACAGTTTCTCTCATGACAACTCTCCTTTCGGGCTCCAGCAGGCCTCTTTGATGTTTATTAACTTCATTGTGCCACTATTTCCTACTGGAAATCATTGTAGCTGGAAATACCATAGGAAATCAGATCCCCCCAAAAGGAAATGTTAATTTGCTTTTTTTCATAAGATTCAAAGTTGAAAGGAAATAGGAGAGCTACAGATCAGGTATATTACATTTCCAAGGGAAGAAAAGAATACAGTCTCTGCCAAGTTCAGGTTCTGGTACATCCTGACTCTTGGTCCTGATGACCTTTCAGAACCAGTAAAATTGGAAGAGACGGTAGCATTCAGAGATGCTACAAAAGACCTTCTGGCAAACTGTGGTCTATCAATCATACACAGACTTCTAGGATTTTAGAGTAAAACAATATCCTCTTTAGCATTAGATGTTGGTTGGTGGGTCCTTACAGAAACTCATCTCTGGCCATAGAAAACCCAGTAGATGCAGGATCATGTGTAACTGGCTATAATCTGATCCAACAAAGTTTAAAATTTGATATTCACAACTTTGTTCCATTTTTAAACTGTGCACCTATAGAAGAGGTCCACTCAGGTCTTGAAGATGCATGCATGTGAGTTATAGTCACAGATGATTCCGTCTTATGACATTTCACCCTAATTAGCTCTTTCCCCTCAAAATAAAGCTTCAAAAGGAGCTCCCACCAGCCAGCTCACTGTGTCAGATCTGTGAGTGTGTCAGCACCAGCCAGTCTTGCAAGTTTGACCTGAGACACAATGATAAAGGGAAATCCTCCAAGTTAGAAGGAATTTGGATGCAATGTCTGATTCTCTACTCCCTACAAAGGAGTGGGTCTGAGGTCTCATACTACATAAACCCGGGTAGAACTTTTCAAAGACAAAACTGGAAAATTGGTAGTGAAGATGTCTGTAATGAAGTGTTAAGGGTGGGGCTCTTAGTAAACCCATGGTACAAGGCTAATTCTCTTTGCCTAAATCTCATAAAGGAGAACACAGAGGACAGCCTTCACAATAAAGTGAACAAAATCTGATTACAATTGTCACTCTGTGTCTTTCATAGCCATCTTGATATTTGCTTAATGAGTCCACATAGAAAAAAAAATGCCAGAAGAGTAGGGAAAGAGGTTATTAATGGCTTCAACACCCTCTTCCTCTACAGAGGAGATCTGGCTTTCCAGAGTTCAAGAAAGGCCCAACCTGTGGAAAGCCAAAATGGCTTGAAGTTCCCCTGCCCAAGAACAACATGGCCCAGCTAGCTGTGTATGGCTAGGACATACCCTAGCCCCCTCTCATTGTGAGGGGTACTCACTCATTAGACTCACAAAGATAGACTTGTTTGATACATGCCTTCTTGGCAGCCAATACTTGTGCAAGTAGTATCTTTTAGAGGTTTATGTAGTGCACCAAGATCATCTGTAAAAATGGCCTCCATACTGGTTTCCAGCAAAAGAAGGAACACAATCAATTCATTCATACAATGTGTAGTTTGGG
Source organism: Mus caroli (assembly GCF_978045245.1). Taxonomy (NCBI): domain Eukaryota; kingdom Metazoa; phylum Chordata; class Mammalia; order Rodentia; family Muridae; genus Mus; species Mus caroli. The sequence goes on from NW_028227258.1 coordinate 24,243,475, forward strand.
TCACTTAGTCCCCATGGAAGCATCCAGATGGAACCGTGGTGAAAAGTTCAGTTAGAATGCAAGCCAAGGGACCAGCACAGTTACCATGCTGTCCATAGAGTATGGACCAATGCCTCATGTCAGCAGATTCATTCATACATAGATAGAAAGATAGATAGATAGATAGATAGATAGATAGATAGATAGATAGATAGATAGATAGAGATATATACATGTGTGTATGTATATGTATACATATATATTGTGTAATATAGTATTATTATATAAATATATGTGTATGTACATATATATATATGTATGTATGTGTATATATGTGTGTGTATATATATACATACATACATATATATATATATTTAACTCTATCACAGAGAATTCACAGCTTCAGGAATGGTTGTAGTATGCTACAAAGTCCAGTTATCCTAAGTTAAGAGCCCTCCCCCCATGGGGTTCACATGACTAAATTTTGGGGTCACAAAAAATTGGCAAGAGTGAATGATTTTTGTACAACCTATTACTCAAAATCAGATGAGAAATGAATCATAGGTGTTTTTACAGTGTTCCCCTGCTTTGATCACATGACAGCCTTGATTCTGAACTCTTGTGTTCTCAGCACCGCTCATGCGGTCATACTATGACCAATGAACAATATTTCTGCTTTTATAGAAACATTAATAGTTTAATTATGGAAAACAAAGACATTTAATATTTTTTCTACTGTCACTCCTCAGTATATTTTGGTTTGTGTTATATTCAAGTGTTTGATTTGTAAATTGCTATTTGAATTGCTGATTGCAGTTTTCACAATAAATCATTTCGTGAATTTTGATTTGGGATTAGCAAAAACAACCCCCAAAAATCTGAATTAGCATTAAATGTGTTCCTGACATTTTTTACAAAAGTGTTTATATTAAGTAATGTATTTGGCATTTGCAATCATAAAATCAAAATAATTAATCAACTCTAATAAATGTTGAAGATGATCTTTGCCCTACAGCATCAAACACTCAGCTAAGATTGGATACTTAATGCAAAAATAAGCAAGCACATCCATCTCATTTACAAGCACACTTGCTTTTGTCTTTAATGAGTGGTGAAATTATACCTGTCCAAAAGATGTCTGAAAATATTTTTATGAATTATTATCAGTAAATGCTTTGTTTGCATGCTTATTTTATGCACCTATATTTCTAGAATCACATAAAAAAAATTCCCATTGAAAAAGAGTCACAGAAAACAGCCCTGGTAATAAGATGCACACCTTCAACTCTGGCTATAGGTGAGAGCAGCCAGTTTTAAATTAAAATTCAAAGAATTCTTACTACCCATTGAACTTGGTGATTTTGAAAGGCTTACTGCTTAAGGGACTGATGATTCCATCAGGAAACATCATTTTCTACTTTCCTACTGGGTGGAAGCCAGCAGGTAGATGAAGTCACTACACTAGTTCCAGGGAGAATTAATATCCTGATACAGAATGAGACAGAAGTCATTCTTAGAACCCAGGGAATTCGGAGAGACTGCTCTCAATACTCCCTTCCCAGAAGTCTTTGCTCACGGGAAAACATCCCAATAAAAACAAGACCACCAAGGGTTTAGTTCGTAAAGAAATGAAGGTTTGGGATGCCAGATCTGAAAATGGTCCCTGCCAGGTGAGGTGATGGCAGACACCGTGGTAAACATGGATTTACACTGGAAATGGGAAGCTATAGCTATCATCCTAGAGTGATACCCAACTAGGAGAGTGATGGGCAATTAAAATTAGCGCTTCTCACTTGCCTCTTTTCCACTCCCTCCTTCCCCACCCTGTATGAAGAACACTGGTGGTCGTCAGCAGACCAGTTGAAGGCTACAATGATCTTCATATGACGTCATACAGAGAGATAGTGAGAGTTGGAGGTGTTCTGTCCATCAGTTGTACTGTTCACCACATGAAGAATAAGAATAGAAGCTCACAGAAGGAAAGAAGGTAGAAACTCACATGTTTCATTCATTTACCCAATTCAGATACTCTGCATGCCTGTCTTACCTCAGCCCTGTGCCTCATGACACCTGTACGGTTGTCATGCCTCGAGCTTCCACTTGGCTCTGTATAAGGAGTTCTCACATACAATCAGAGGGAAAGGTGAGACAAGGTGAGAATGCTTTTCCTCTGGCTCGCTCCTTGAGAAGCAATATGGCTTAGCTATGTATGTCCCTAATTAACAATCACTGCTTCACTTACAGTGGACTCTTGAGACTAGAGCCTCCCACCTCCAGTACCTTCCTACTTCTCTGGCTCAGTCTCCTGCTCCTGTGCCTCCCTGTGCAGACCACTTCCTCCATCCCCAAGTTCTGTGAATTGTCTCTGTCCCTTCTGTTTATTTTTTATCTTCATCTAAATGCTTCGTCTCTTTCTGGAGTGGGAGGTCTAACTCCATGCCCAACAAATATAGCGCTCATAAATAGCATATGCACCATGACACGTATTTTAGTGAAAAAATAAAACCATGGTAAATAGGCACCAAAGATTATAAAGTATTAAAGGCATTCTAAAATGTGTAATATTCAAACATTTTGTTGTTATGGCTAGGGTTTCTAGTGATTTCAATGTTTGTATTTTACAGCTAAGGGGTCCTTCCTCGGCTCACTGTCACCAAAGTGAAATTTCACGTTAAGACAGGAGAAATTAATTCTGTTATTAACACATGCAGCCAACTAGAATTCAAATGCATTAAGTTGACAGGAAAATGTGGTTTCAGGAAAAATCTCAAAGCTACTTCTACAACTCCTTATGGTAATGAAAATAACTGTTAATGAGAAAAATAACAATTTTGAGAAATTTGAAATTGTTCTCTTTGTCTCCAGTCTTTCTGTGGAATATGAGTCAAGTTGTTTGGAGAGGGGGGGGTCTTAGTTTAAATAAGTAGAAATGATTGTCGTTCATGTTCCACTTGGAACAGTGGCATTTTACTACTACTACTTGAAAAAAAAAAACAAATTTAAGAGAAACTTTAAAGGTTTTCAAGAAATCTGCTACTATTTGCCCTTAGAATTTAATCAACATTCTTATTAAATATGTACAGTCACCGTGATAGACTACTTACAGCTCTCTGAAAGACTGCCTCTTGTTACATAAGCCAATGATGTTGATCTTCTGGTGCACTCAGGAAGCGTGGTATCACATCCTATAAACCTGTATAAGGCATTCTCCAGCCTATACAACCCTCACAGTCACTGAAGACTCTCAAAGAGACTTTCAAGAGATGCCAGAGAGACCGGGCGGTGGTGGCCCACGCCTTTAATCCCAGCACTCAGGAGGCAGAGGCAGGTGGATTTCTGAGTTCGAGGCCAGCCTGGTCTAGAGAGTGAGTTCCAGGACAGCCAGGTGCTACACAGAGAAACCCTGCCTCGGAAAAACAAACAAACAAACAAACAAACAAAAAGATACCGGAGATTAGTTACGTTTTAATATAAGCTGGGAAAAAAACAAAAAACAAAAAACAAAAAACAGGTGCTAGTATCTTGAAAAGTAGCATTTCCAAACTACAGAAACTACAGAAATACCTTCAGTGCTCAGCAGGTTTCATGGGGTATCAGGAGGAAGGAGCCTGGTCCTGCCTCCTGCCTGTTGTATGCACAGCATTTACCATGTATTACGTCAAGAACTGAACTCTACAGGATCGCACCCAGTGCAATAAAAATGATTGATTGATTGATTGATTGATTGATTGATTGGATAGACGGCCCTGGAAAAAAAGTGGAAGATCTTTCTGTTGGCAGTAGAGATTAGCCTTTTAGAGCGTGGAGCTTGGGCATAGTGGTAAGAGGTAAAGAATGATGGATGGATGAGGAGGCTGAACAAGCCATTAGAACCACAGTGGGGTGTTAGGAAACAGGCCGGCTGCCAGGGGAGGAGAAGTGAACCACACAGAGGCAGAATAAAAAGGCCTTCTCTGTGAGAGATAACCAGAAAGGAGTCTGTATTTCAATATTCAGGAAAACAGGAAATGTCTGGATTGTAAGTGGAAGGTGTAAGGGGTGGGAGCCACATGAATGGGGGCGGGGCTATAAAGATGCGCTGGACACTATGAGAAAGGAGATTTCTATAGTGAGAAATTTAAGGTGGAAGATGCAGAATCTACTCCAAGAGCACACAGCACAGAACATTGGTAAGAACAGTTCATAGGGCACTGCACTTCCTCCAATCCCAGGACCGCTGTATGGCCATTCACTCCTCATAGCAATCTTAGGCACACACTATTCCCATCTTACAAAAGAGCACGCTGAGGAATGGGGAGGTCGAGTAATGTGACCTCTAGAAATGAGACAGGATCTGAATCTGATACCAAGCGACCTAAGTCTTATCTCTAGGGAATGTGGAGCCTTATCACCCGGGCTTCATTGCTCTCCAGCAAGTATCTAGCATAATAGACACTCCATGAATAGTTGTTGGCTGGATAAACAAAAGCATACTCACAGCAAAAAAAAAAAACATTTTCTCTCAGAACACACCCACAAATTGTCACCCCATGAACCATCCACTGGAATCTTTCCAAAGAATACAACATAGAATAAACGTGCAGGAAAGTTTCCCTGTTCACCTTCTCTATGTAATACAAGACTCAGAAAGCACAAAGGCATGTGTCATATGTTTGCCCATTCCTTGTCTTCAAAACCTAGGAACCAGATTAAATGCTCTTGACAGGCAGGGACTCTTTTTGCTTATTTAAAACCCAGTATTTAGAAGTTAACCAGTGTTCAATAACTAAACAAACAAAGGGAAGATTGTTTTTGGAGACATCAAATGAGAAAGCATGATAATATCGAGTTCTGAGTCCAGCAACATATCTCAGAGACTCCCTGGGATGAAGTAGGCTTTCCCTGACAGTGGTCCTGCCTTCCTTTGTAAGACACACACTTTTGCTTTTTTTAGATTATTTGGAGAGGATCGTTAAGGTAGTAAGAGAAAAAGCATATCGCCTGTCAAATGCTTATTATTAGAAAAGCATATTCTGCCGGGCTTGGTGGCACACGCCTTTAATCCCAGCACTTGGGAGGCAGAGGCAGGCGGATTTCTGGGATCCAGGCCAGCATGATCTACAAAGTGAGTTCCAGGACAGCCAGGACTACACAGAGAAACCCTGTCTCAAAAAAAACAAAAAAAAAAAAAAAAAGCATCTCTGAATCACCTGAGATAAAGGACACTAAGTTTCTAATTGCAAAATAAATTTTAAAAAAATATTAGAAGCAAGGACTTGACCAGTATCATACAGTTTAAGAAACATAAAACACACTTTAAAAAAAAAACAGTGAAGTCAAACTATCTGACTCAGATACCTGCTCAATAAAAGGCCAACAGCCAAGGGACAGCAACCTATTTTGTTGTTGTTGTTGTTGTTGTTGTTATTGTTATTGTTGTTGCTGCTGCTGCTGCTGTTGTTGCTATTGTTGTTATTTTGTAGAGCCAGTTCATCATTTGTATTATGTTGGGGATACAGGTTTTCCTGACGTCATTTGTCTCAAGAGTCTTGAGGCTTTCTGGGTCCAGGGATTATTTTATTGCTATTTCCTGGCCTCCATCCTGGGCAATGTCATTGACTCAAGCCCAGCTGTCCTTGAATAGCTTATTATGTTCTGAGCCTACCGATACTTTATAGATACTTAAAGTAACTCTTACCTCTGTGAGAAAAATCATCGGGGGGGGGGGGGCTTTGGCATCTGCCCCACACATTCTGTTGTTCCAACTGCAAGCATAAGTGGAAGATTATAGCTTCCTTCTTGGCTGATTCTTCTAATTTCGTCATATTAATAAAAAGTAATTTGAGTACCAACATCTTGCTTAGATCATCAGTACTATGTTAGAATACAATGATAGTTTAAAGATACTTTGAAGAGTTTCCATCTAGAATTTTCTCTGCTGTCATTGGGTAGCAGGATCCACACTGTCCTTAGCTTCTCAGATCATCTTTGTGTTCCTGAATTCTGTCCTACCTAGAGACACGCCATCAGGTGTTAGATCAGTCAAAAGACCTCTCTACAGGATTTGCCAAGACTGCTCCATCTCATAATGTGTCCTCTTCAAAAAGACCCCCTCTGACCGCCCAAATCAATGTGGTCACTTGGACACCACCTCACATTTTATTTCTGTGCCCAGCATTACAATCCTATGATGCCATGCTGTATGTCCCACCAAGAGCACAAAGATTGTATGGCTGATTATCTCTTTGCAGTGGTATCTCTTGTATATAGAGCAGAGTCTGGCACATGGATGTGATCATATAATCACATGACAGTGCCGGAATAACAGAATGACGGTCTGAAGACCTGCACGTAGCTTCTGCGATGAAGCACAAAGCAAGATGTCACATAGGGGATAAAATGTTTCTGCCATGTAGCACGTTAGTCTAGAAACTCAATTTAAGGTTGAAATTATTGTTTTCACATAAGAGTCCAAGATAATGGAGTCTGGGCTAAAATTAAGACATAGAATACACAAAGTTTGAACCATTTCTGCAAACATGGCGTCTACCCCATGAGCAAATTATGATTTTATTTTCCAACTCCAATACAATTTCCAGGTTTGAGTTTTGCTTTGAAATCCAGAAAACTATGAACGATGTTTGATCTCTCATTTCAGTTTTTCCAAAGGTGTTTTATAATCTAGCAGTAAAGGATGACAAACTAGAAAGTATCAAATCACAGTCCAAAGGCTTAAGGAACGAACCCTCATAGGTAATCTTTAATTACTAGTGCTTTCTCCACTAGTAAATGTTTCCAACTTCTACCCTTCTCCACTGACGGGTTCATCATGTCAAGTTCATTAAGCTCTTTGATATTACTAAGTAAGAGATTTGATAACAAAATACAATCTTTTTTTTTAATCTTCTGACCCCTGCTGACAGAAAGAATTAAGTTCACACCCTGGTCTCTCTACTGATTAGAACTCAGAACTTACAGCGCTTCTTAATAAAGGACCACTGATAAGCATGTTGGATAAAGTCAAAGGCCAGAGACTTGGTTAACATAAATGATGAGTCATTAATAGGGTTTATCTTCTCAGAAGAATTGGAATTCTCTATCTAAAGAAACAGAAATACAGTATGATCAAAGTTACCAGCCAACCAATGATCTGATTCCAACCTGAAGGTTCATTTGTTATAAATTGACACAAAAATTGTTCTTCAAATGACTACAATTATGTTTTATTCATTATCTTTATCAGTAAAGTAATTATCACTATAATAATGATAATTTTAAAAATCTAGATATTGCTTCAGACTAAATAGACATCATTATAGACAGATGAATATCTGTAGATGTTATGCAGTTATATGTGTGTGTGCATTATGGATGTGAGAGGATGTGTATGTGTAAGACTCTACTTTGTAACATGATGTCAGACTCAAAATCATTGTTCTAGCTTGGAATACACACACACACACACACACACACACACATATATATATATATATATATATATATATATATATATATAATGAATTAATTAAAGCGCTGAACAAATTCTGCCTCCCAAGAGCCTTGTCAAGGAACATGGATGCCATTCATAGAACCACAAAGCCCTCTGGTTTAGGGAAAATTCTATCATGCAACCTACTAAGCAAATGTAAACTCACCAGGTCCTGGTTCGGTATTCCCAAGCTGCAGGATGTGGCATGTAAAGAACAGAGCACAAAATAAGTAGTTTTGAAAGCATAAATAGCAGAGGTAAAAAGGAAATCAGGAATGAAGGAAGCAGAGAGGGAGGGTGGAAGGAAGGAAGGAAGGAAGGAAGGAAGGAAGGAAGGAAGGAAGGAAGGAAGGAAGGAAAGGGAGGCAGGCAGGCAGAGAGGTAAGGGGAGGGAGGCATAGAGGGAGGGAGGGAGGGAGGGAGGCAGGGAGGAAGGGAGGGAGGCAGACAGGGAGGGAGGAAGGAAGGGAGGAAGGGAGGCAGACAGGGAGGGAGGAAGGAAGGGAGGAAGGGAGGCAGAGAGGAAGGGAGGAGGGAGTCTACTTTAGCAAGACTGACAATTACGAGATAGATGCCTTTTATAACGTAATTTTAAAAAATCAAACGAGAAAGCTGATGCTAAAGACCCTCCCTCCATCAGTGGGATGCACGCCAAGTGTTCTGTGGCTTCTGCTGATTTGCAACTGGGCTCTCTACATGGTACAAATTAGGCAACTCTTCTTGTATCCAGGATAATTTACTCAAACCTCTCACTCCTCTCCTTGTTTTCCAAATAAAAAATGTTTGGCATTAATTTTCTACTTTTTATCATCCCCATGCATAATAGAGCAACATAGCAATTCTTCATTATACTAATGGGGGAAAAATTAACTTGACATCAAGCCTAATTGAGTAAAACCTCACTAATTCTTCTAAATAGGGATAAGTCTTGCTTGATTAGTGAAAGCAATTTTGTATAGAACATGTTAGATAAATGCACTCACTGATTTCAGGACATACACTAACAAACAAGGCTGCAGCAGCAAGTAACAGTGTGGGTAGATCCCTAAGAAAACCTATACCAACTATGGGGAGGACTGTGGCTTGTCAATTACAGAAGAGACAGTTTTTAAGATTGGCATTCTTTTTAAAATCTTAAAAATTAAACTAGATTAAATTAAAACTTTAGAATCATGTATTTAAAAAAAACACCTCAAAGACAGTTTTTTATAGATATTGCCAAGATATTCTACAGCCTAGTCTATAGTCAAAAGGAACAAATTGTAATTAATTGATGAGCCCCATGACAGAGTCAAAATTAACAAGGATTCATTCGGCAGGCACACCTCCATGCACTGCCAGCTTTATTCCTGAAGATCTCCTGTAATCAGAACTTAGACAACATTTCCATTAGGAATCTGTGTGGAGCGTGGGGAGCCCAAAACTGGGAAGCAAGACCCCAGGTTGAAGCAAGATCTCGGTTGCCTTGACCACTGAGGAACCTAAGATACTCACAGACAGGATTTGGCCCCTGGATGCTCAGTACTATTGCAAAGCATAAGGACTGGCGACTGTGAAGTAGGCCTCCTCGCTCATCTAATGTGACCAGCCCTGAAGTCATACACACACAAACTACACTGACTCAATAGGTGATATTTATAATATGTGTTTATATATGCACAATAATAGTCGAAGAAAAAGAGGACATCGATTTGAGAGTGAATAAAGGTGAAATAGCAAAAGGGTTGGAGGGAAGAGACTTAGGAAGTGTTAAAGGGAAGAACTGATGAAATTATATTTTAATTTAAAATTATTTTAAGGCAAAATCCTTCAAGCGGCCCTTCCGTGCTCTCTTCTTAACTGAATCTTGACATTGTGCTTCTTATTAACCAATTCTGAGCACAGACACCCAGAGAAAATAAACTGACTTCTGTCTTGTAAATAATAGGACATTCAAATTATATGATTGTAAATAGTAAACAGAGGCAAGGGGTGCAACTCCTCCCTGTAATCCCAGCACTTCGAATGTAAAAAACAGGACGATCATGAATTCTAGTGGGAGAGACCCAGCCTCAAAATTATTGTTTTAATTTTACAATTAGTTAATAATTGATATGTGGCAGACAACATGGGGTGGGGACCAAAAATGACAGCATTGACATTATATCAATTGGAGACACATTAGGAATCCCAGATCCTTTTTTTTTCCTAAGCCAGAGCATCCAGAGAGTTCTTGCCATGACTGAAGATTTTTTTTTCCTTTGGGAAAGCTAAATCCAAGAGCCACATTCATGGCAAAGCAAACAGGGCTGAAACGAGCTCCTGCTGAAGACAGATATGTAGCCATAGTCCTTTTAGTATCCAGTATCCTTCTCCAAACGCAGATACCCAGGAATATACTTTAGCCCTCTCACCCTCCAGGCCAAAGGGAAGAAGAAAAGAGAGCAAGAGAGAGAGCAAGCGAGGTGGAAGGCAAGCTAGTAAGAGAGACACTCAAGAGGGAGAGCGATTTCAGTTCTCTGTAACACTTGTAACAGGGCAGAACGCAGGTCCCTCCATCTCTCTGACACATTCCCAGCACTTAGAAGAGTGCCAGGAACACATTAGATACTTGGGGAATACTTACTAGGTGATTTAAATCTGTGAGACTCTCAGAGAGATCCAAGGGTCTCAAAAACACTTCTTACATGCGGAATATCACTTTATATCAGCTGCTGATATAGTCCGCTCCCTGACATCACCTACACTGTGGACGAATTCCACTTCATTGTATCTTATGTTAAACATAACACGCACAGTAATTGACTTCTGTAAATGGCAGAGTAATTTTTTTTTTCTCTTACTATAAAATCGGTAGGAGATGGTTGCACACTGCAGAGGAATGAACTAGATGGTCCCTCTAGTGGCCTAGAAGTGAAACACAAGCCACGGAGGCCTAACATTCCTAAAGATAAAGAAAGATCTAGTGGTAACAGCAGCTATTTCCAAGCTGTGCGTCCTAGAGGAAGAAACGTTCCCCATACAGAGGTTGATGTGACCCCTCAGTATCAGGAAATCAACCTCAAGACTAGGGTGTGGTACATCATGTGGTAAGAACCGAGTAACTGAACGTGGGCATGCCCCATGTGTCACATGTCCTGCGGTGTTTCACATTTACTAAGTGCTAAGAAATCTCAGTGTTTGTCTAAACACCTAACCTTTAGAAAGGAAACCGTCAACACTAACATTTTACGGTGATAAGTACAGGTTTTGATGATAACATTTTTTAAATTTTCCAAAGCTATACATCTACAATGGGACACAAAATACTGTAGACTAAATTTCAATCGCCTTGCATGTCTGATTATTCAGTGATCAGCCAGAACTGATTGGATAAATTAGAAAATATCACATTCTTTAGCCACACACTTTAATTACTATATATTTCTTTCATTCTTCTTTTATTTCACAAAAAACCCAAAAATTATAATTTATAAATCTAGCTTACTGTATAATTTGTGTTCTATCAATATATCAACTTAAAGTACTTTTCTTAACTCATAATTTTAATAGTTTCTTCTTATTTTCAATTTTGAAACAAAAATTAACTCTGATGAAACTCTAACATCCAACAGTATCAATTCAATTCTTGAACTCACACTTGAATTCAAACCAATGAGTTTTAAATACTGTGCTCCATCATTTTAATGGGGTTATCTAGAATAAATTCTTTTGTGATATTTAATATCAGAAAACACTCTTTCAGTGAGACCGCTATAGCTTGCCCCACAGCACCTGTTGCCTCATGAAGTAACACCAAGCCTTCAGCTTGGTTCCTTAAATCGTTCATATTTCTATATAATCTAAAGCACATTGGAAGTGGCGTTATGCTGGCCAGTTTGCTTACACTTTTGTTCTTCTATGATTATTCCTTCAGCAGAATATTCACAAAACAACCCCCAGAAGAAATCAATGTCAATAATGTTTAGGCAGCTCATGATACCTGGGCCACAGGTAACATCCGGGGATATAGCTTCTTCCCTCCTCTTCAACAGATACGAAGTTCCTGGAAGTATGGTCTAGAACTCTAACCTTGTCCTTCTCTGCTCATGGATTCATTGTTGATGTTGGTATGAAAATCCAATAATTTCTATTTCAAAACTGGAGGAATCACATCATGGGTATGCCATGCTAATACTCGAGAATCTCATACCATTGACATTCCAGTTCTCCTCTGCAAGACAGGAATGACTATTCTATACATTATCAAAATAGTCTCTTCTTTGATACCTTCATGCTGGCTCTTCTCGTGACCTAACCCTCCACTGACCTCTTGAGAGAATCCTTCCTGATTGTTCTGTTGAAAGAATCTCCCGTATGTCACTGTCAGTCACCAGGGTTGATTTTTTTCATCTAAATATGTATTGCTTCCTCATAGCTTCTGGTTTCACTCTTTCTACTATTTCCACTACATAGACTAGAAAGTAGGAGAATGTGTTTACCTCAAAACCCCCTGTGCCTAGGGCACTGATCAAGTACTCGATATTTACTGAAACAAAAAAAAAAATGAAGGAAAATCTGCCCATGTCCAGTACAAGTAGTCTTTCTGTTGATATATTTAAACTATGCAAAGCAGGGCCCACCTTCGTCATGGTACTTAGATTTACCGGAAACATCCTCAGGCAACGCTAATTCTAAAGCAAGAATCTTAATACCTTAATTGACCCAAGCTTTTCAACAATGTGGCTAGTTAAAAAAGGAAATGTTGGGGGTAAGGAGCAGCAAGATGGCTGAGGAGGTAAGGGTGCTGGCCTGATAACATGGTTTCAATTCCCAGAACTTACATCATGGAAGAAGAGATCAACTCCCATAACTCATTCTCTGTTAATGTGGTCGCTAGCCCTTTAAATGTGTTTGTTTGTAAACATGGTTTCTCTGTGTAGCTCTGGCTGTCCTGGAACTCACTCTGTAGACTAGGCTGGCCTCAAACTCACAGAGGTCCACCTGAGTCAGCCCCCACCCCCACCCCCACCCCCGAGTACAGAGATGAAAGGTATACACTACCACCACCCGGCTCCTTAAGATCATTTTAAATTCTAAACTTTCTGTCATCAATGTGTCATGTAATAGAACCTGAAGATCCCAATGGGTCATATAATAGACCCTGAAGATTCCAGTGCTCAGGTCTGGACCAGGGTTACAATCCTCCGTGGAAGAGCATCCTTGCCTGACCTGGTACACAGAATAATCTTCCTCAGGAGAAGAATGCAAATGAGAATTCAAATTTCCTGCCATCAGATACCTGAAGGAACTTTTGATCCCATTTGAAGGTTTTGGCGTGCTGAGGATTAGCCTTACCTAGCCTTGCCCAGACTTAGCAGTTACACCACGATGGCACAACCCTCTTTCGTTTACTTCACATTTTGTTTTGAGATGGGATTTCACAAAGCCAGACTGACCTTGAGCTCACTGGAGCCTAAACTGGCCTTCACCTTACAATTTTCCTGCCTAAGCCTCTTAAGGATTGAGCTTATAGAGCTGTGTCTCCATGACTGGTGTAAAAGATTCATTCATCGGTGTTTAAGCTGGCAGCTTAGTTGACTGGTTCTTTGGAATCATCACAAACTTTCAGCCATGATTTCACAAGGACCCACTGTATGTTACCCTGCATAATCGTGCCCGTAGAAAACAATACTCGGGCTGGTGAGATGGCTCAGTGGGTAAGAGCACCCGACTGCTCTTCCGAAGGTCCAGAGTTCAAATCCCAGCAACCACATGGTGGCTCACAACCATCCACAATGAGATCTGGCGCCCTCTTCTGGAGTGTCTGAAGACAGCTACAGTGTACTTATATATAATAAATAAATCTTTAAAAAAAAAAAAAAAAGAAAAGAAAACAATACTCTCTAGCTAATCCATCTCTCCTCTCCTAGTAGGAAAAAAAGAGTATTGAATGGAGCACCAGTGTTGTCATCTTGTTTTTAGCGTTGTGAAGAAGGAAGACCGGCAAAGCATGTCCGAATGCAGCATCAAACAGCCCCTGTGTTAGACAAGCTCCAACCATATCCGTGCTTAACCCTGGTTTATGAGGAGCTGGTCTGTATCTGAATGGTAGATGGTTTACCATATTTGATGCTCATAAACTAGGGTTAAGCACAGTTATGGTTAGGCTCCTGGGACTTAGAGATGTTGGCCAAGCCAAGGACCCACACCTTCTGAGAGTTGGATTATGTTAATATTCTGTGCACATAAAAATGTTCATTTTTTTAGGATTTCTCCTATAAAACTTAATTAAAACCATCATTCATTACACTACCTGAGATAGTTTCCAGTTAGTTTAATATTAACACAAAGTTACTTCAAACACACTTGAGAATGTCCCTGTATCCGTTGGGAGGAGAATATGATCAAGCATGTTTTATTTCCAGGAAGAAACTTAAGTGTCCTTGTTTTGTTGTTCCTGTTGTTTCCCCACCCCACCCACAACAATGGCTTTCAAATATTTCTTTTCTACTTTGTATTTCTCTTGGTTGTTTTTCTTCTCATCTCAACTGCTCACTTATCTAGTATGCTTGACTTCGTAGCTTGGGGATCTGCATTTACCGGATGAGTCACACCGAAGATGTATCCTCTCCATCTGCCTGATGATAATTACAGTGCACACCAGTGGCTCTGTCCTCCCAGCACCCCTTTTTAATCATCTGTCTGCTCCATCTGTATTCTATATTGGGTTGGTTAACATCTCTAAGTCCTTGCATCCTAATTAAAATAGTATTTGTCCTTTACTTTATGGGGTGGTAAGATAATTAGTCTATTGTTAAAGGCACGGACCTGGAACACTCAATAAAATGTCAATTGTGAGTATGATGTAAAATTATCTATTTAGACATCTCCATTTTCTTTTTAAAATCTTATTTAAAAGCATCATTTGTGGCACCACAATAAATAGCTTCCTGTTAGTTTAACCCTCGTGTTCCTTCAAAGCCCAACAAGGAGCCTGACCATCTTCTAAACACTTCGTTCAGTCTAAAGTGACTCCCTAGTAGAAAGCAGACCAAGAGGATGATAACAAGGGATTGGAGGTTTAAAAACAAGAAGTCGGTTCCATCCTAGAAACTGAAATTATGTTAAGTCTCAGGAGCTGTCCATGGCTATTTCCCACTTGTGGAAAGGGGATAGTTCAGGCATCAGGAACAAAGTGATGCTGAGATGCTTGTGGAGAAGAAGGGCTGATGATGCTGATGGTGCTAATGGTGCTGATGGTGCTGCTGGTGCTAATGGTGCTGCTGGTGCTGCTGGTGCTGCTGGTGCTGATGGTGCTGATGGTTCTGTTCCAGAAGCTTGGCTCCCCATACAAGATAGCACTTTTCTTTCCACCAATTAATCCTTTGGCCATAGATAATTTGAATTTGCTTTTTACCACTTGAAATGAAAATGGTCATAGTACATAGAGAACAACCTCTACTTTCAGTAGTTTTTATATTTAAAAAATGATGAGATAAAAATCAATCATTGCCTAGCATATTACCTGGTATGAAATACTTGCTCTTAAAAAAAATGGTACCCATTAATATTCTTCAGGCAGTGCAAATATAAATTTTAACTCAGATAATTAATAAGCACAGCTTTTGAAACCTTCAAATCTTCTTGCAATTTCAAAATCACTCGGAGGATCTTTTGGTTGGGGATCTTGAAAGAACTGAAGTGGGAGAAATGTCCTGAGTTAGTTTTGCTAGAGGTATTGTGTAAGTCTAACAGGAGGCTCTCGTACAGCTAAGCAACCTTGGAGAACAATGAATCCACAGTTTCTTCACTTCATGGGCTTAAGCATCCAGAGGGAGAGCAGAAAGAATGTGAAGTGGCTTATCCAATGAAGATGGGCAGGTTTAACATGTGAGCACTTGAAATACTGACTCCCCAGCGTTCCCTGCTACCTTTATGGTGAAAATTACACAGAAGAGTAAGAGAAAAATGCAATCAGCATGACATACCTGGAGGGATACAACGCTGACAGTGTCGAAGTGGATGTGTCCGTTAGGCTCGGTGACAGCGGGGTTGGCATAGCAAGTCACTCCATTGACTGCAGGTAATGGTAACGTTTTGGGTTGGTGGGTTTTTTCTTTAGAACCAAAGTCATCATTCCTGAAGTGAGTATGGTCATTCTACGTGTGAATAAAGCAAGTAGGTTATAGGAAGAAAAAAAAAAGATGATTCATGTAGATAAGAAAAATGTCCATTGTTTTTCATTTATAAAAGAAAATTTTTACATCTACTCTATCTGCAGTGTAATCTCTTTAAAGTACTAACATTTCTTTTTTAAAGAGATTCTTATGTTTAAGATTCCATGGTTTCTGCTTTCTCTGTGATAGGGGACATATATGTTGTTATTTAAATAATACAAGGGGATACAAATTATCCACATCTATCTAGTTTGCATTGAATTGGAGTTAACAGTTTCAAATTTTATATAAGTCAAGTATTTTTCTTACACTTGTCAATATATTGACTTTTATTCTCTTCATATTTGCTAGTATAACAGTCATACTGTTCACATAATTCACAATTCTTGCCTTTGTTAAGGAGCCTGGAAAAGCAAGCTATCAAATGTCTTCAGTCAAGCCCTTTACCTGGCCATATGTTTTCAGTAGCATCTTAAGTGTTCTTTCGACAAAGAAAAGCATGTAAAATCCACCAAACACAGCAACTGCTTTCTCAACATAATTGTCAATTTTGGGATTAAATCCAAATGCCTAAGGAGGGGGAGAAAGGACAAGTCAGTTAAAACCAAACAGTTTAATTGACTCCTGGAAAACAATACTGTAATTTCATAGTATACAATTTTCCTGAAGTCATAAGTCCACCCTCAAATACTCTGAAACGTGAGTAACCAGACCACACACGATGCATCAAAGCCTTCCTTCTAGCAGTCACCCCACAGAGTAAAACCACCAGACCTTACAGATTCCTCTCCAGAACACCCACAGCAACATTTGCCTTAAGTGAGTCACAAACACACAAAATACTAAAGCACATACATACAGCACACCATTGTCCTAAATACATGATACACATGCATTTACAATGTTTTTTTTTTTAATGTGCATTGTGGCTCTCATTAGTAATTAGCCAATGTCTGGCTGTCCTCAAGTCAGTTAATCTCCTTAGATTTTCATCTTTCCTCTTTGCATTTGAAGGTTTTCAATAAATATTTCTCTTGGGTTCTTTCTACACAAATACTAATAAACACTATAACTCTGAAAATGTATGCTTCACTTTCACATACATAAGATTTTTAATCTTAAAAACTAGAAAAAGTTTTTGTTATTTTGTAAAACTTAAAAGAGGGGCACGGCCTGCATACTGCTTTCTCTTTATCTGGGGCTTGTTTCTTACTCCTTCCGTGTGCAGAATACAAAAGGAGATGCGGCTCTTGTGTATGTGGATTTTTCTCATATGCCTTTAGGACTTACTCTCTTTCTTTCTCTCTCTTGTTTTCCTTTCACTAGCTCTTTTCCCAATATGGTCATAACAGATAGGAAATAAAAGGATGCATATTTCATATTGATTAAGTAAATAACAATACATGATAATGACTGCAGTCACTATCAAGTAATACACTTTAATCAAAAGGGAAAAACAAGCTGTTCTTTATTTGCTGACCCATGACTGATTTTCTCCTCTCAGTCAATTGAAAAAAAAAGTGGGGGAGGGGGCCTGTCAACAGGACACACAGTTAACCTCTCATCTTGTTCAGCTGTAGTAAAGACAGAAGGGAATTCTGTAGTTTAGCTTCAATAAAATTTAGACATTGGATAGCCTATAGAAAATAAACAATGAACTGTAGAAAAATTAAATCTTGCCAAATAAAAGGCAGGATGAAATGTTGAGCTCTTTGAGGTATCCTAGCGCTGTCTAAGCATGCATATCCTGGTGGCTGCCCTCCTAGAACAATAATTTTGTCTCTCACTCCAACACTCCATAAAGCATGAGATAATCTTTGCCACTTACTGTGTTTCTGATATCTCTTATCCAAAGCCTTCTAAACCCATCATAAAATGCTGTAGGGATTATGCAGGCTAAAATGCAGAAGGTGCTAAAATGTTTAAAAGGAGCAATTATTCACAGAAACGCATAGCCCACCCCCTTACCTCTGGAATAAGCTGGAAAATGGCGTTTGAGAAAAGAGTCCCAATAGCGAGCCCCACAAAATAAGTCAAAATCTTGGGGAAATAAGACTTCTTTATCAAGGGAGTTAAAATCAATCCCAGGAGAGAGGCCAGATTGATAATTGTCACTGACAGGAATCCGTAGCCCCATACTATAGGAAAAGGGGGAAAAGAGTAAAAATTAGTTACAACCAAGGAGTCGAATGCACATTAACTGCAGCATGCACAGCACATGAGCCTTGAAACATTTCATCTTTAAAGGCTTTAACAAATACCTTCTCCAACACTAAAAATTCTCCTTGAGATTTATACAGAAATTTGAGATCATATGTACAGTAGACTACTGAACATTAATAGAAAGCATGTTTGTGGGGTCTGGGATCTAGCTTAGTTGGTATAAGACTTCATTTATAGTGCAGAAGGCCCTGAGTCCAGTCCCCAGCATTTCATAAACTACGTATGGTGGTTCATGCCTGTAATCTCAACACTTGCGAGGTGGAATTAGGAGGATCACCATTTCAAAGTCTTCTTCATCTGCACTGCAAGTTCAAGGCTAGCCTGGGCTATGTGAAATCATGCCTCCAAAGGAGAGGAACTAGGACGGTGTGCTTGGGCTTTAAGTAGCCCTGTGCTATGACTGATCCTCAGATCAACGAGTGCAGAGCTGGCAGGGAACTGGAGAATATCTGAAGAAGGACGAATGACCTGCCTTGTACAGTGTACAGGCTCCAGCTACCTCACGTCATCTGCAGCTCAAGGCTGACTTTATAATGTAGCCTTTTGCACCAGACCTTTAGTCCCAGCCGCTGGAAGGCAAAGGGAGGCAGATTTCTCTGAATTCGAGGCCAGCCTGGTCTGCAAAGTGAGCCCAGGACAGGACTCACTTGCAGAAACCCAGGCCAGCCAGGGTCCTGTTACACAGAGAAACCCTGACTCAAAAAAAAAAAAAAGTGGTCTTTTAGAAGATACTGTGAGAGTCAAGGGAAAGATGACGTAAGCTGCTACCCTAGTGACTTGAGATGATGTCACTTCAAACTGACAATCATCATGCCGACACTTGGTTTCTCGTAACCTTTAAAACGAAACTCTTCTAATTTTAAACACAAACAACTCCTCAGCTCTCCCCAGCTGGGCCTCCCAGAATCTGGAGTCAGCCGGTGCCGTGAGAATAGAGATAATGACATCACGTGGGTGTGGAGGGGACAGCTACATTGCACAACTCACCTTGCCAGGCCCAGAGGAAGACTGGGTGATGCTGGCAACACCAGAGGTGGTTCATCTCTCACTCAGATGCCCAATGGCCACTCAGTAAATGTTGCTGGCGGGAGGGGGTGGGGATGACAAACACTATCCTAGTTTGATGCCTAACCAGATGTGCTGGATTGTAGAGGCTTGACTTAAGAACAGAGTGAAGCGTGCACGGGATAGTCCACTGTAGCAGTGTGGTCTGAGATGTCCCATGACCACTGCAACCAAGCTACATGTGGCACAGAGCACTGTCTAGAAGATGAGAACGCTGCTGCCGCGTGGCCGCTTTTAAAACATCCACCAGAAAACTCACTTAAACGTTGGCCCACTTCCTCTCTGGCCCTGTCAGAGCGGTACACAAGTAACACCCTGCACACAGCAAGTGTCTGCCATGCCAGGTACTGTGCCCAGCCATCAGTGTCTTCTATCCCATTAAACCCACACAGCCTTGCAAGAAAGATACTACTACCTTCCTCCCACAGTTACTGAAGCCAGAACATACAGCGCTCCCATAAGCGCAAATCACACAGATAAAACTCTGAATTTGGGCTAAAAGCAGTCGCTGCTCTTGTAGAGGACCAGAGTTCAATTGCCAGCGCCGACCCAGAGGAATCCAACGCCCTCTTATGGCCTCTGTGGGTACTGCAGGCTTATGGCTCTTACTCAAACAGGCCCACACACAAAGACACACAGACATAATTTTAAAAACTAATTTTTAAATATGAACATGGGGGAATAAAAAAGAGCTGGAGTGATAGATTGCAATTAAAAAGCACTCGCTGTTCTTGTGGAGGATTCTGGTTTGATTGCCAGCACCCACACAGGAGCTTGGAAGTCTCTGTAACTCAGTCTCAGGGCATCCAGTGTCCTTTCCTGATTTCTTAGGGTACCAGGCATGTACACGGTTCACATACATACATAGAGGCACAGTTTTTTACAAAAGTAAAATAAATTACATTGTTCCTGAATATACCACACCTTCAACATATGCTGTTTAATATTATTTCCAAAACGCTGAGTAAGCAGACTTCTTCCTTCCTTTGGCTCACTGTTGTTATGCAGTGAGCAGAATAGGCTTAAAGGTACAAAGCCCCGGACTCTCTGTCCCCCTTAGGAAACGCATCTATGGAAACCGCTTTGAGGGAAGAGACATCAGATAGATCTCTAGTAGACAGACAGACAGGCAGACAGACAGACAGACAGACAGACAGACAAAGAAAGAAGTTCTAGATAGAATTATGTGCTTTTCACTTAAATATTTAATATGGCCAACTTCATGATTCTTCTCCCTCTTCAAGACAAAGAACTGGTAGACTTCACTCACCCACATACCAGAAGAAAACACTCATTGGGACTTTAAATCTTGGAGTGAGGGAGCATCCTGAGGCAAGAATTAATTTGCTCCCCTCTTTTTAAACTGTCTTAAACCTTGAGCTAGCTCAATCCAGGCAGTTATGAGGGACAAAGGGAACCCACTCTACCCACAAACATAAAAGTCTTGGTTCTGCCAGACAAACTCGGATTCTAGATCTCCTCCCCAGTGGTTGCATCCGTCTCTTTGCACACTGTGTGTGTGTGTGTGTGTGTGTGTGTGTGTGTGTGTGTGTGTGTGTCTTTGCATGCTGTGTGTGTGTGTCTTTGCATGCTCTGTGTGTGTGGTGTGTGTGTGTGTGTGTGTGTGTGTTTGAGCATGAGAGCCCATGTGTGTGTGCATGCGGATATATGTGTGCACACAGGTATGTACGGATGTGTGTGTGTGACGCTTCCAATAAAACATGGCCAAGTGTTGAGATCCTTCTTGTCATGCCTTCTTATTCTTTCAATAAGCAGAGAAAGCGACTCTGCTCCTGCCATCCTAGATGAACTCACTGTGCAGTATCAACTTCATCGCTCTGGAGCTCACAGCTTCATCACTGCTTGTATTATGTTGGACAGTATAATCGTCAAAGCTGCTTCAAGGGAGAGTCTCTGGTGCTTAAATCTTATTTGAATTAAGTAGTACTGTGTGAACTCTTCCAGAAAGGGAGCAATGTTGGACCTTCCAGTTACTACTAAGATATGATTAATTTCTCTCCCAAAGAAGTAAACTTATCATTGGTTTTTACTGCATAGATCATTGTGGTTTTATAAGGCAAATGAAAGGCAATTTCCAAAAACTTGCAATAAGATCTCTGAGGTTACTGTATCGTCCCACTAAAATGTCAATATAAACATATCCAGAACTTTTTGTGTCATGGCTCCTTAAATCAGATTTATTTTGAGTTTTTTTTTTAAGTCTCTTGAATGACCTCAAATTCAACTCACAAGCAGTGAGAAGTTATATTCAGAATCTACTACAGGGGGTTATTTTTAATTTCCTTGTGAGAAAGTAACATTACAGGACCAAGGAAGACCCTGAACCTATAGCCATATGTATAAGAAGCTGAGGACAGATCTGTAGATATGAATGCTTGCTGCACAGCCATGAAGATCTTAGTTCAAGTCTAGCACCCATATCAAAAGCTCATGTGTCCACACATACCTATAAAACATGTCACCAGTGTTTCAAGTGACAGGAGAATGGCTGAGATTTGATGTCTGCTAGCCTAAGCTTGGGGTCAGTGAGAGCCCCTGTCTCAAGTGAATGGAGAGTGATAGATCAGGACACTGACATCATCCTCTGACCCCCAAATGTGTATAAGGTCACTCCACCCCATACGTGTTTATAGTCTCCATGCATATACCCAGACACACATAGACTCATGTGCACACACAAAAAAATCAAAGATATAATCTTCTCAAGCTGGGTCCCAGTCACTTACACATATTGGTTCATTTTGGTGCTACCCACAGTTCTCCAATAAAGGAGCTGGGAGTACACCTGCTTTACAGATGGAGTGACTCAGGCAAAAAGATGCTGAGCAATTGCTCAAGACCACACATGTGCACTAAAATAAAACTATGAAGTATGGCATCAAATGGTGATCCATTGCCAAACTAAACAAATTAGCAGAGACAAGCACTCCACTCTCTTTGTTGGGTTCCCTGTCCAAATACTTGGTGCCTTTCTGATCTCAAAACTGAGAACTGTTGACTTTTCTACTTTATGGCTTTGCAGTGTTGACTCTAGAGTTCTCTCTCACTTCCTGCTTCCTACTTCCTGTTCTTGGCTCCCAGCTCCACCTGACATAAAATAACCTGAACAGCTAGAATTAGAAAACCTCTCTCTCTCCTCTCCCTCTCCCTCTCCCTCTCCCTCTCCCTCTCCCTCTCCCTCTCCCTCTCCCTCTCCCCCCCCTCTCTCTCTCTCTCACACACACACACACATACGTCCATATCATCTATCTAGCAATCATCTATATCCTCTATCATCTACCTATCTGTGTCATCGATCTTCTATCAACTATCTATATCATCTATCTAGCAATCATCTATCTAGCTAGCTATCAACTACCATCTAGCTAGCTATCATCTGTCCATCTCATTTATCTATCATCTATCATCTATTTATCTGTGTCATCTAGCTAGCTAGCTATCATCTATCTATCTATATTATCTATTATCATCTACCTATCACCTATCATCTATCTATCTATCTATCTATCATCTATCTGTCATCAACCTATCATCTAGCTACCTATCATATATCATCTATTATCTAACCAAGCTACACATGGCACAGAGCACTGTCTAGAAGATGAGAGAGCTGCTTCTTCATGGCCGCTTTTAAAACATCCATCAGAAAACTGACTTAAATGTTGGGCCACTTCCTTTCTGGCCCTGTCAGAGCCGTACACAAGTAACTCCCAGCGCACAGCAAGTGTCTGCCTTACTAGGTACTGTGCCCAGCCATCAGTGTCTTCTATCCCATTGAACTATCTATCTATCTATCTATCTATCTATCTATCTATCTATCATCTATCTGTCTATCTATCATCTATCTATCATTTATCATCTATCTATCATCTAGCATCTATTTCCCTATCATCTATCATCTATCTGTCTTTCTTTCTATCATCTATCTCTCTATCATCTATCTATCATCTCGCTTGCTTTCTTGCTCTCTCACACTCTCACTCTTGCACCAAGTCTTTCTCTGTAGCCTAGACTGGTCTTGAACTCATGGTGATCCTCCTGTCTCAGGCTCTGAAGTGCTAGGATTACAGGCCTAAACCACCTCAGCCAGATTTAGAAATACTTTTGAATCCCAGTAACTTTGCTTTACTGGAGTTGGTTCCTGAAACCGCGGGCCTTAGGCAATACTGAACCAATATTGTCCTAGATATTTTATGAGTGTTGTCATTTAATCCTGGTGACAACACTGTGAGAAAGGAGCTAGATTGGATGAGCAAACTGAGGTAAAGGGGCTCTAAGCATGTTTCCAGAATGGCCGGAAAACCATAGAGTTGGACTGTGACGTCTGGGCCTTTATTGGTCTGGATTGCTAGTAATTGATAGTATATTTAAAAACTTCATTGCATTTATTTTCAAATGTAACATATAGGGCTGGTGAGATGGCTCAATGGATAAGAGCCCTGACTGCTCCTCCGAAGGCCCTGAGTTCAAATCCCAGCAACCACATGGTGGCTCACAACCATCTGTAATGGGATCTGACACCCTCTTCTGGTGCACCTGAAGTCAGCTGCAGTGTACTCACATACATTAAGTAAGTAAGTAAATAAATAAATAAATAAATAAATCTTTCAAATGTAAAGTACAAAGTGTCAATGTAAGAGTCTTATAGAAATGTAAACACACTCTAGCAAACATTTGTAAGTCCCGTGTCCTCTTCCATATACAAATGTGAAAGGTTAGTAACTCCATGTTTTAAGGGTTTAGCTAGAAGCACCGTAGTTTCTTTCCTATGTCTTCCATCACAACTGCAGACAAACTGACAAGTTTTAAAATAACAGGACAGGCAAAAGGCGATGGCGACTGACTCATCTAGTCAGCCAAATAGTACATAAGTAACCTGGTTCGCACATCACGCGGTTTAAAATCGAGAAATGGTTGCGTATTGACACATAAAATAACGTTGATGACATTAAGGTAGACATCTAGGGCCTTGATTCTCAACCTGTGGGTCGCGACTCCCTTGTGAGTCCGTATATCGGGTATCCTATCAGGTATTTCCGTTATGATTCTTAACAGTAGCCAACTTATAGGCATGAAGTAGCAATGAAATTTTATGGTTGGGATCCCCACAACACAAAGACCTGGATTAAAGGGTCAGCATTCGGAAGGGTGAGGACCACTCCTCTTACCAGAACAAAGAAGACTTTGGGGGGGAAAGAGGTAAAGGGGGAGGGGAGGGAGGCTTCGGGTAAATACGCTCAACGCATTATTGTGTATTTGCGTGAAATTTTCATATGTAACAGAACATAATGTTTGATGAATCTATGCAATAAAAATCAAATGAATAAGTAAAAAGAGAAGACTGAATTGTAGAATTTTAACGCGTACTAAGGGCAGTCTTGATCCCACAAGCAGAAGCGCATTGCATACAGTTTGTATGAGTTCCCAATATTCTTATCTAAAAACTCGCTAAATCTTATTTTATCAGGTTTCTCACAACTTAATTAAGAGCGATAAATGAGAAAAGGGTGCGTGAGAGCTTTATCTCCCACTGCCTATGGAGTGGAAAATGGCTTCCGGGTACCTTCGGAAAGACTGGGCTTTGCGTTGTGCTTTCGCAGATCCTCGCAGGGATGGAAGTTCAGCTGCTGTAAGACCGCAGGGCAGATGGCAGAGAAGTTCGAGCTGGTTATCTGGGTGACATTTGAGAAACCATGAAGAGAAAAGATGTCTTCTGCTGACAAACACTGAAACAGAGCAAACAGAGGCACACAGATAGTAATGCAGCCAGCACATATGAATGAACACCAAACCTTAGGTGTAGAGTACGGTCTATAGAAACACGCCGTACTCCGACCAGGCATGCAGCGCTGCATCTGAACTCACTACAGAAATGAATGGACCAGTCCATTCCTCTTTAAATCCAGAAAGAAACAAACAAAATAGCAAAAGAATTATTTAATCAACTGCCTACCTAATATAAACAGAATAAGATTTAAAAAAAAAAAAACTGGTTTAGACGTTGAGAAAGACTTCAAAAATAATAAGAGCTGGGCTGTGGCTATAACTCCAGGTTAGGGGGAAGGGCTTGCCTAGCATACACAAAGTCTGGGTACCCAAGACTATAAAACACGAAAGGAGTACCAATGGCACAATGGTAGTATTTGAACACAGGGCTCTGAGATGATTTTTTTTTTATTGTCTCAGTTTACCTTTTTAGTTCTTTTATTTTGTGGATGCTGTCAGAGTAGCTTTCCAGTATTCTTTGTTGATGGCTACTTGGTTCCTTACAGTTTCATAGTTTAAAAATATATCCATCAATATCACAAGAAGAGTTCCAAAATTGTTTTAAATTATATCTTAGCACAAACTGTTGTTTACTAAATTATTCTAAATGCTGATGATTAGGGTTTCTACATGATAAAGAGTTTTGTGGATAATGCTGGGCCACTTAGAAATTCATTAACTTTTTAATGAGGCAAAGAATCTGCATTAGAAAAAGAAATCTCTGCAAAAGCAATTTTTTAAAGGGTCATTTACTCTCAAGTGTATTTTCACTGTAAAATGGATGAAACATTAATAAATCAATGTCATACAAATTAGAAGCTGAGAAATACCCATTTCCTCAAACAAAAGCCTGTCTTTCATAAAAATCAACTGAGAGATATTTTTGTCTCTTTCAGTCAATACTCTAACCCCACTAAAATCTTAGCTTTGTACCATAAACGGAGCTGTGTTCCTCAAAACTCATGTCGGACCCTAATCCACAGTGTGGTGATATATGGAGATCGTCTATGTAAATAATTAGTGTTATAAGAAGGACCCTGGTCCATTCAGATGAAGGGACAGTAGAGAGGACACAGTCAGGAGCCCATCTACCATCCACCGAACAACCCTCACCAGAAAGCCATGTCCTAGCCCTTTGATCTTAGACTTTCAGTCTCTAGAACCACGAAAAAAAATTAATTTCTATTGGTTAAAGTTCAGCATATCGCCATAGCAGCCTGTTCTCTATAATACACCATGCATAGTATTGAGCTGAGACCGTAATGGTTGATTTGAGGTCTGGAGAGATGGCTCCGCAGTCAGGAGCCGTCTGTGCTCTTGCAGAGGACCTTGGTTTCTAGCACCTACGTGGGCTACTCACAGCCACCTGTAACCCCTGCTCCAGAGCATCTGAAACCCTGTCCTAGAAGCAGTGGGAACCTCATACTCACGGTGCACTTATAGACAAGCAAGGCGCACACAGATACACAGAAATAAAAGTAATATTTTAAATTAATGTATTTTACCACAAAGCACTTCAATACCTCTTACAATAAAAACAATGAAATTAAAAATTCTAAACATTAATGCAGGGAATTTCCTTTTGTGGAGGAAAATATGAAAAGACATCAAATATATCAGACTGCATGCAATTGTCAAAGACTAAGATAGTAATTACTTTACAGAAAACGCATGCTCAGATTTTTTTCTTTTTGAAAGATTTTTTTCTTCCCTTTACTTTTTGAGATTTTAATATTATATTTCCCATCCCTGTCCTCCCTCTAAATCCTCCCACAAACTCTTCCTTACTCTCTTTCAAAGCCTTAGCCTCTCTTTTCATATAGATGGGGGGGGGGATATGGTAATATATGTGGTAAGTATATAATATTTAAGAATATAATGAGTATGTATAAGCTATTCCTTGTTCATCACATCCTCTCCTCTGGTTTATGGTAACAGCTGTGGACTGGCCATCAAACAACCAACACTGCTCTACTAATAAGTCATCTCTATAGCTGAAAGTACAGGACACTAGACCAATAGACTAAGAAAATAGCTGGATAGCCAATCAGGGAAATATAAGAAAATACAGCTCATTCATAACCAGGAGGTTGCCTGACCCAACAGGTAGAGAGTACACTTGGATCAGTTCTGACTCCAGGAACTAACGGATATGCTAGCACAAAGACAGAATGGTACTAGTTCCCAGCAAGGAAGTCTTAACCTGCATGGACTTCAGGTTCCTCCAACTAAAAGCATGAGGGAAAAGAAAAATGCCCTATAAAAAATGTTCAAAGACTTTTCAGAATTCAAGGCCTAAGTCGTTCAAAATGTGATGACTCTAAAGAGATTCTTTTTAGATCCAAATTGTAGATCGGAACGTCAACTAGCTAAGGCATAGTCAGTATTTCTCAATGAAATCGTAGTTTCATGCCATGACTTTTAAAGATGTCCTAATTGCCCATTGTATGCTATTAAAAATTCTCCTGTGGACAATAAGGATAAAAATAATCCATGCAGTTAGATGAATATAGAATGAAGGAGACAACTTAGACTCGTCATGATCAGATATAGAATTTTTGCTAGCCAGGTGGTCAAAAATCACAGTACTTGACAGTAGCAACTGCCCACTAGGCACCCAAATGAAGAAAGGTAGCAAAAGGTTGCTTTTTGGTTTTTTTTTTTTTTTTTAAAGAGATGAGAACAGACCGTGTCAAAACAGAATTGATGCAGGCCTGATAGGCTTCAAGTCTAAAATCACTTATCCACTAAGAAGTGGGATGCAAATAATTTTGGACAATGGCCTATTTTCGTCTGTTTCTGTCTTGATTTACTAAATTAAACCCAACACCAGAGAAGGCAATACCTATGAAAGGGCAGAGCCTCCACCACAGGGGCAAACAGAATGCGAGCCCAGTGCCTATGTGGAGAGGGCTCAAAACCGGTTGGACCAGTGACTGCTGAGGAAGTCTGACCCCTCTAGGGCACATCCCTGTGCCTTTTGGGAATTCCTGGGTCATAAAAGGTCCTGGGAAAGCAACTCAAGGGTGATAACCAACCGGTATCACATTGAGAAGATTCACCGCACTTCCCCCAGACTGTCGCGGTTATCCACCATCAGCTTTGCTTTTTACTGTTTTACATCATATTCCTATTCTCTCGAGCCCCTCCCAGACTTTTCAGTGCCTTCTAAGCGCTGTGCTCTGGGGACTGACTAGTGTGCAGACAATGACATTGGAGGTTGATATTGCTCCTCTCAGCCACAGTGCACTGATCTGGAGCAGGGATGTACACAGATACCAAAGGATGCTACTCACAATGGTAAAGGGCGCTTAGATCACATTACACACGAAGCCCCCAAATGATGTTCAAAAACGATCCCAGTCAACAGGTTCATACATTCCTGTTTCTGCGGCTGCTGCCCTTTTCTCATCAGAACTCGACTCTCCTTGCTTCATCTCCAGCAGCCATTAAGGCATGGAAGGAGAGGGAGAGAGAAAGATCGCAAGCTCCTCCCCTTACATTTTCTACAAATAAAATCTGTATAGTAAAGTGTCGCCATAATGATTTGTCTTCTTATAATGAATCCAACAAGTATGGCAAGACTTAAAGCACTAGGTTTCCAATTCTCACGAAGACTCTGCTTGGCTGAATTTTCTTTTGAGCTTGGGCCTCAGCCTTGACGATCCTTGTTACAGGGCCAACATCTCCAGGCCCTCCCAAAGATCTTGCAAGTTGTTTAGAAAGAATCCTCCCACTCTTAATGGCTGACGATTTTCAAATCAAACTCTCCATCTCTGACTCTTAGTACCTGTTACATTGGCCTGCCTTTGAGGTGAATTCTGTCCTTTAATCAAAATACTTCCTGTATTTGTGTTTCTTCTTGGTAAAGTTCTACCCACAGGTGCTTCCTACCCCCGCTCCTTGGCTGCTGCTCCAAGCTGTTTGGAGAGACTCCAGTTCTATGCTTTCCCCTATAGTGGGTAATTTTGAATGGACTTCACTGGCCACTGATTACAGTGGGCATATCAGGAGGATGTTTTCAGATAAGATGAGTATTTGAATCAATGACCTCAGTAAAGATGAGAAAACATTAACTAATTTATGGAAGGCTTGAGCAGAGTAGAGCACACATAAATATATGCAGACTTCATGCATTTTCCTACTTCACTGCTTGGAGACCATATTCTTTTCTCTGGACCTCAGTCTGGAATTTACACCATCAACTCCCAGGCTCTCGGGTGTTTACACTCAATGACATCAGTGAGATCTCTAGTTTGCAGGTGGTAGATCCGGGAACTTATCTTCCTAATGGTCTCCTTCCCCACTTCCCTCTTCCCTCTCCCTCTCCCTCTTCCCTCTTCCCTTTCCTTCTTCCTCTCCCCCTCTCCCTCCTCTTTCTCTCTCCCTCTCTCCTTTACTCCCTCCAGCCATACTCTATTTCTCTCTCAAAGGATATAAGAAGGTATGGATTAATAAAGATCTGGCCATCTTTTGATCCTATGGATTTCATTTTCTCTGGGGTCAACGGCATGGCTGTCATGCTTGATCATTGTTAAAGAAAACCACAGTTTGACAGCACTCAAAGTGGTAAAAAGAGATTCTTATACTGTCATAACTGTGGTTTTCATTAACCGTGATCAAGTTACGACAGCCACGTCATTATAGCACACATTGCATTGTTTCCTTCTTTACACAGATATTTACTGAAACCTAAAAGTCTGACAAGAATATTGATGAGAGAAGAAGAAGGTAGAAGAAGCTAAAAGCAGGGGAGAAATAGAACAGAAACAATAAGCCACACACCACCTTCCATCAAGAGACCTCAACGACAATGGTGGTATGGGGGAGGGGAGACCCCCACACACCAAGAACTGTAAAAGCAGAGTGAAAATGGTAAAATTCCTAAGATAAAGAACTAAGAAATCTTATGAGAGGGAGAAGTTGTGTGCAGAAGAAACCATAAAAAACATGAGACTAAAACTCCAGGCAAATGGAAAACGGATGTTGGTCCTGGTAGGACATTCGGCAGCAGGGCGGCCAGTGCATTTCAGGCATCTAAATTCGTAATGCCTGCAGGACACCAGATGGTGATGAGTAACGAGCTCTCTTGAGAAGCACAGAAGCCAGAGATAAGGCTGTGTCTGTCTTCTGTGGAGCAGTGATAGCAGGGTAGGTGTGAGGGGGGTCAGGAGAAAGCATGCTTTGGAAGAGAGCACGTGCCTGGGGAATACAGAGCACAGACCCAGAAATGGTGATAACTATGTGTCATCCCAGCATTCAAGAAGCCAAGGCACCGAATGGTGAGATGGTTGAAGACCAGCCTGGGCTAAGGACTGAAATTGTCTCAAAACAAAACAAACAAAACAAAACAAACCAGGTGAGAATACAGCGGAGCTGGAGAGTGGTTGCCTAACCTCTGAAGCTTTAGGGTTAATCCCTGGCACTACCACCACCTCTGTTCCTAGCACCAACGAAGCTAGAAAGAGAGAGAGAATGAAAGAAACAATGCCAAAGAGGCAAAACGTAAGAAAAAATCAACTCTAGTAAGAGTAGGGGGCGCCCTTTCCCTGCCTGGGTTGCACTCTCCTTTGGTCAGCACAGAGCACCTCACCATCATGCCTGTGCCCTTCCAGGTGACACATGACTTAGACCTAGACATCCAGACCTAGAAAAAGATTTTTAAACTGCCATGATTGTGGGTGTGTCTATGTCTGAATTTCATATCCCCTTGGCTCTGCTTATCTGGATGGACGAATTCTCTTCTTAGCTGAAGGGAAGTTACTGGTGTTTTTTTTTTTTCTTTTCTTTTCTTCATCAAACAAGAGTTCCGATTGATAGGAAAAAGTCACTCGTTGGTTTATATTTGTTTGAAAGTCTGGTTGATCACTGTAGCTCAGGTTAGCCTTAGAATTCACTATAAAGTCCTGAGCACCCTAAGTGCTAGGATTACAGGCATAAGTCACAGTGCCTGGCTGCTACCTGTGGTGACAAATACAAGCTCTCTTAGTCTTCAAAGCTTGCCCAATTCTTCCTTTGGCCTGTACTTGGCTGTCTTGCCAAATAGCACCCATTGAATAAGACAATAAGACCATCGACCCTTATGCCTCTGCTGCCAACCTCTTCAAATCAAACCAGGAGCAAATGTTATCCCATCCAAAGTCACCCCAGAGACTACTTCAGATTATGTCATGGATTGGAACTCTGAGAAACACATCCCCAACAAGGACTCTGATACCGAGCCTGTTTCCCTGTGTGGGTGACTCTGTTACAGAGGCTGTGTTCTCTCTGTACTGGTAGCGGAAGGGAGAATAACTTAATACTTGCCAATTTTGTGATCACAATTAGAAAGAAGTACCAAGGTCAGTTCACTTTTCCTTATTATAAAGTAACTCAGTTATACAAAAATCTATTACAAATCCTTAACAAAAGAGCTGAAGGAGGGACAAGGGCTTCGAGTCCGAGATGGAAAGAATCCTTAATGCCTTATTAGTGTCTTCTGTACCCTTGCCTGCTACACCACTGACTACCATAGCCATTGGTTTCCAGCAAAAATGCAGCTTCCTTCTAGAATCTGTCATGTGTATAGATAGCAGTGACCCAAGAGTTAGAAGCCATCCTTCCCACAGCACCATGTGAAGCACAGTCTCCTGTTCTAGGCAGGCTGCCACTGTGAACCAACTGCATGCAAACCTGCCGGCAACTTTCTGGGCCTCTGTCCCTGGTGAGGCCTTCCTACTTCCTCTCTGTTTTCATTTCATGTATCCATTAACCAAATAGGTTGTTTACCCTTTCTTCACACAGGTGCAGAAGCTGGGAAAGGGGTTATGGCTTCCATCACTGACTTGTCCCTCAGCACAGGAAACAGATGTAAAACAGGTAAACATGATAAAGGTAAAGCAAGCACACGGTATGGTGAGATAAAAGCTTCCAGTCAAGGAAAACTCAATCACAACTTACCGACAACTGAGTTTTCTAAACAATAATTATCATAGGCATTCTGAGAAACAAAAGCTATAGCACATTAATTACTAATAACAGAAAAATGTGGATGAAGAAATGCCAAGCCAAGCGTGGCCCTGGTGGGAACAGAGTGACATGGCTCCTGACCCTGGGGCAGGTCCCTAGTGTGAACCTCCAGGAGATGCCGAGCCAGGTGTGGCCCTGGCGGGGACAGAGTAAGTTGGTGATATGATTCTTGTCCCTGGGACAGGGCCCCGTCGTGAACCTCCACGAGTGTGGATGATGACTGCTGTGGACGTAAGGCTTGTTTGTATAATAATGCACATATTTCACATTCCTCCTAGGAATGTCTTCTTTGATAACATTCAAGTCTCCAGGATGATCTGACAACATGGGTCCAGGAGGAGAAGGTGTGGCAAATATCTCAGCAAAATGGTAAAGGCTGGGACCTTCAGGACAGCCCTTAAGGCTATGGGAAAGACCTATAAATACATGAGTTCAAAATATATATAATTTCTCAACTATGCAAAACATAAGAGTGCAATATGAATTATGGGGGCTTCATGAATCTAAAGGAACAAAGGCAGCTACACTCTGAGCCAGACTGTCAGAAAGACACAAAGGCAGGCAGATTCCTGAGTTCAAGATCAGCATGAATGCTTACAGTCTTTTAAGAATCAAAGGACTGTGGTCACAGGATGCTGATTCAAAATATAATCAAAAGGAAACCTGGAATAAATAACTGAATTGATATGTAAATTAAAAAACTGGGCTTTTGGTCTGCATGAGATGAGCTAGCAAAAGGCGATAGCAGTTCTTTAGAAATTCTCTCTAGTGAGAGCTGAGCTCTCTAGAAATCTCTGGAGAGCAAAACAGCTCTTCAAGAATTTTTTCTTACCAGGATTTCTGACTTGGTCGGAAGATCCAATAATTTTTTTATAGCAGCTTTTCAGTTTTTAGATGAGAGAGAGAGAGAGAGAGAGAGAGAGAGAGAGAGAGAGAGAGATTGGAAAGCCATCTCAGCAGAACCTGGGTAGGCAGCTTGAACCCATGATTTGACTTTGAGTCGTTCTTTTTGCACTCCCAGACACCCCTTCTCTCAGAACCCCACTCCAATGCCAAGGCTGGTCCTTGACAAAGAAATACCATCTTGGGGATATAAATTGTCCAAGATTAGCTCATAAGTCTCATGTTTTCCCGTTACTAAGCAATTGGAGATTGACTGTTATGTCTTCTTCATTAAACATGGAGAATAACTCAAATAATAAAAAGAAAATCCACAGCATCCTGCAGGGAACTGTATTTTATTGGGCCTACTAGTTTTAGGGTCATAAAGTTAAATTGCTCTTTAAACTACTTAGGATCCTTGTGAGTGGGGACGGGGGAGGTGGGGAACAGAAATCGCTTAAATACAATTCTATCATCTCTCCCCTCTATCCCCATCTTTCAAATGGGAAAGCTGGGGTCCACAAAGGTTTCATTCAAGCAACAGAAACTAACAACTGACGCCAGTGTCTCAAACATAGGCTCAGACTCCTAACACAGCTGGGGAGAGCACGGCGGGGCCACGTGCTTCCAGCAATGAATGTGAACCATCTGGATGCAGACTCTCTCTACAGCTGTTTAGATCCGGGACTCTCTCCTAAAGCAGAGGCGGCCTGTCAGTGCACCTGAACTGCCGCTGCGCACGTTGCATACATAACGTACGCTGTGAGACCGGGACAATGGATTACATTAGAGAAGGAAAATGTGAAGACTGTAAATGCTTCTCTAATGAGAAAGCAGCCACCTAAATCCCCAGAGCTCATGTTATCGTAATATTTACTAATAGGACTCTGACAATGCCTGGCGCATAACAGTTCCTGGTAGACAGGTGACAAATAAAATAAAATAAGAATAAAATAAAAACAGGGATAAATAAAGTGGAAAGGAGTGATGAGCTCTTGGCTGCCTGTGTATGTAACCAAAGGTACAAGAGTAACTGAAACAAAACAGGTGCAGAAATCTCCGTGACAAGGCAAAAGACACCGTCAATAAGACAAAAAGACCACCAACAGATTGGGAAAGGATCTTTACCTATCCTATATCAGATAGGGGACTAATATCCAATATATATAAAGAACTCAAGAAGGTGGACTCCAGAAAATCAAATAACCCCGTTAAAAAATGGGGCTCAGAACTGAACAAAGAATTCTCACCTGAGGAATACCGAATGGCAGAGAAGCACCTGAAAAAATGTTCAACATCCTTAATCATCAGGGAAATGCAACTCAAAACAACCCTGAGATTCCACCTCACACCAGTCAGAATGGCTAAGATCAAAAATTCAGGTGACAGCAGATGCTGGCGAGGATGTGGAGAAAGAGGAACACTCCTTCATTGTTGGTGGGATTGCAAGCTGGTACAACCACTCTGGAAATCAGTTTGGCGGTTCCTCAGAAAATTGGACATAATACTACCAGAGGATCCAGCAATACCTCTCCTGGGCATATATCCAGAAGATGTTCCACCCAGTAAGAAGGACACATGCTCCACTATGTTCATAGCAGCCTTATTTATAATAGCCAGAAGCTGGAAAGAACCCAGGTGCCCCTCAACAGAGGAATGGATACAGAAAATGTGGTATATTTACACAATGGAGTACTACTCAGCTATTAAAAGGAATGAATTTATGAAATTCCTAGCCAAATGGATGGACCTGGAGGGCATCATCTTGAGTGAAGTAACACAATCACAAAAGAACTCACACAATATGTATTCATTGATAAGTGGATATTAGCCCAAAACTTAGGATACCCAAGATATAAGATACAATTTGCTAAACGCATGAAACTCAAGAAGAATGAAGACCAAAGTGTGGACACTGTGCACCTTCTTAGAATTGGGAACAAAACACCCAGGGAAGGAGTTACAGAGACAAAGTTCGTAGCTGTGATGAAAGGATGGACCATTTAGAGACTGCTGTATCCAGGGATCCGTCCCATAATCAGCTTCTAAACGCTGACACCATTGCATACACTAGCAAGATTTTGCTGAAAGGACCCAAATATAGCTGTCTCTTGTGAGACGATGCCGGGGCCTAGCAAACACAGGAGTGGATGTTCACAGTCAGCTATTGGATGTATCACAGGGCTCCCAATGGAGAAGCTAGAGAAAGTACCCAAGGAGCTAAAGGGATCTGCAACCCTATTGTTGGAACAACATGATGTACTAACCAGAACCCTGGAGCTCTTGTCTCTAGCTGCATATGTATCGAAAGATGGCCTAGTCGGCCATCAATGGAAAGAGAGGCCCATTGGACTTGCAAACTTTATATGCCCCAATATAGGGGAATGCCAGGGCCAAAAGAATGGGAATGGGTGGGTAGGGAAGTGGGGGGCGCTATGGGGGACTTTTGGGATAGTATTGGAAATGTAATTGAGGAAAATATGTAATAAAAATATATAAAAAAAAAAAAAAAAAAAAAAGAAAATGAACATGGGAAGCAAAGGTTCTTGCCCTGCATGCTGAAAGAGTTCTCTTTACTTCAGCCACATCGGACTCGTGCATCTGGGGAGTTCGGTTTGGCTCAGCGGCTTTTGAAAGGCAACCAAAAATGCTCTTGCACTTCGGATGCTTCTTCCTAGAAAGACTACAACCTTTGGCTTGCCAAAGTCAACTTGGCCCAGCATTTCACATATTCTAATTGAATAAATTATAAAACCTGCAAAAAAAAAAAAAAAAAAAAAGAAAGTAACTATCCGGAAGTCTCTTCTAACCTGGAAGAGAAGCGATTGTTTCACTGATTTATCTCTTTAAGGGTCACTGACAGGTGTCACAGGTCTGGTGGCTTACAGGCATGACACCACAGGAACATTCGAAGCAGGAGTGGATGAGAAAACGGCAGATCTGTCCACTCTGATGACGAGATCACCTAACTCGGTGACCAGACACCTTGGTGTCCCTCCCTTTACTGCCTCTCCAGCTCGATCTCTACCAGCCTCTTCCAAGTCTACCATTGTAAGTGCCTCTTCAGAGTTGATACAATCTTTCTTGGCTTGATTTTTGGACACATTCTTAACACCATAAAAGAGAAGGTTTGAGCAAGAAACACTCCAGAAGAATAATCCTCTAAGAGGCCGAACTAGGGATGACAAGTATTCTCTGATATCAGTGCTTCCATTTTTATCTCACGCCTTCTTTTGCTTCTTACTTAGGGCTGAATGGTGTGCATGTATTCAGAAACACACGCAAACACACATTCACACACACAAATATATACACACATACAAACACGCAGATATACACATACACCACTCACAGTCACACATACACACGCACTAAAACATACTGAAATACACATACATCAAATCACACACAGACACGTGGCCACGTACAAATATGCTTACATACATACATACATGACATACATGTATGCATGTGCACATACACACATACATTCTTCCAAGTCTTTCTGAAGAGCATATGAAGACTTCTCTAAAATAGATTATTTTAAAGACAAAAATGTCTAATGAATTAGACACTATTAGGAAAAACTCCTTATGAAGTCTTGTGTAGAGATAGCATTGCTACGACAAGGCAGGTAAAGTGTAATTTACAGACAAAGACGCCCATATGTTGAGAATGTTTCTATCTAGGTGCTAAAATTATGAGTGTTTTTTTTTCCTTTCTGCTTATCTAGCTTTCCCAATTTTAAACAATGTACTTGTGTTTCTATGGGGATCCATCCCATAACCAGACACTATTGTGGATGCCAACAAGAGCTTGCTGACAAGAGCCTGATATAGATGTCTCCTGAGAGGCTCTGCCAGTGCCTGACAAATACAGGAGTGGATGCTCACATCCATCCATTGGATGGAGCACAGGGTCCCCAATGAAGGAGCTAGAGAAAGGACCCAAGGAGCTAAAGGGGTCTGCAGCCCCATAGGCGGAACAGCAATATGAACTAACCAGTAACCCCAGAGCTCCCTGGGACTAGAGCACTAATCAAAGAAATTACATGGAGAGATTCATGGCTCTAGCTGCATATGTAGCAGAGGATGGCCTAGTTGGTCATCAATGGAAGGAGAGGCCCTTGGTCCTGTGAAGGTTCTATGCTCCAGTATAGGGGACTGCCAAGGCCAGGAAGCAGGAATGGGTGGATTGGGGAGCTGGGGGAAGTGGGAAGGGATACAGGATTTTCAGAGGGGAAACTAGGAAAGGGCTAACATTTGAAATGTAAATAAAGAAAATATCAAATTTTTAAAAAGGAAAAAAAAACAAAAAAAAGTGACTCGTTATTTTCTCTTTTATTTTCATCTCTTTTTCTAGGTTTTTACATGGAGGATGAACTGGAAGTTGATTTTACCAAAGAAAAATAACAGGAAATAAAAAGAATTTTCAAAGGTAAACTTGCATTTTCAAAGAGGTTTGCAGACTCCACCATGGGGACTGGCACGTCTCCCAGCTCCATCCTACCCTTTATCCATCTCTCAAGACCTCCAATCCATGAAAAGAGGTATAGTGTCAAACCAGACACTTGCTCTGGGTTCCTGCTCTCAACCCTGACTTGTCGCAATAGCAGGAGTCCCCATACTTTGTGTCACTATAAGATAGACGTGGATTTTTTTTTATCTGTTGTCTAAGTTCAAAGGGCCATTTTTGCCTTGCTGTTCACCGAAGACCTCCTACTCAGTCTCTCTGTAAGTACATGGGATAAACATCTTCAGCTCACCCTCAAACCCCCTCACGTCTGCATACAAGGACAACATTTATCCAAGACAGACATTCTGGTTCTCAAACCATAGCCCTGGGTACACCTAGGTTGCTAGGTCCCTGGCAGAGAAAGGGTGCGGTCAAATGATTCTCAATATGTTGCTAACTGCTTCTCCTTTCCTCACTCCTTTACTGGTGACCGAGGCTGCATAGCTCAAGTCACAACAGACTGAATACTGCAGCACACGTGGAAATCCACATTAACTCGGGCATCTGTTAAAGCAAACATCTACCTCCCTGCTTTTAGTAACCCAAACCATGTCAAAAAGCAAACTGGGGGAGAAAGGGCATATTTGGCTTATGCCTCTGCATTCATAGTCTGTCACTGAAGAAAGTTAGGAAGGAACTCGAACAGATCAGGAACCTGGAGGCAGGAGCTGATGTAGAGGCCAAGGAGGGGTTCTGCTTACGGGCTTGCAACCAATGGCTTGCTCAACCCAGGACCACCAGCCCAGGGAAAGCACCACCCACAATTGTCTCGGCTCTGCCCCATCAATCTCTTAAGAAAATTAATTTAGAAATGTGCTACAGGCTTGCCTATAACCCAATCTTGTGGAGCCATTTTCTCAATATGGTCCCCTCCTCTCAGATGACTCTAGCCTGTGTCACGTTGACATAAAATTAGCCAGCATAACTGACTCCTTGTCAACTTGACACACAACACTTTTTGAGACATAACCTTTGCTGTGGGGGAGAGGGTCATGCCCAAGATCTCAGATTGATAAATGGAACAAATACAAACAGATTTCAAACTTAAACATCCCTCAATCTTTACCAATGCAAACACTTAAAAGTTCAGCCTGGGGGGTGGGGGGAGGGGTAAGTTTCTCCTAAAGTGCAAACTCTTTTAAAAATTCAAAGTCCCTCAACTGTGCCCTCTTATAAAGTCAAAACTAAATTAAACACTTTCTTACATCAAGAGGGAAGAACCAGGGCACAGTCACAGTCCGAACAAAGCAAAACCGCACTCCAACTGTGTAAATAACACAATGTCCAACATTTGAGATTCACTCATGATCTTCTGGGTTCTTCAAGGAGCTTGGGTCACTTCTCCAGCTCTGCCCTTTACAGCACACATGGCCTGTCTCCTAAGCTTTGGTCTGCTCCACTTCACTGATGATGATGATGATGATGATGATGATGATGATGATGATGACGACGACTACGATGATTATCCCACAATCGTGGCATCTTGGAAGTGCTGGGACCTTCTACTACAACTGGGCTACACTTTCACCAATAGCTTCTGCTAGGCTATCTTCATGGTGTAAAGCATCCACTTTTCTCCATGACCTCTTCAACCCTGGACCTTTAACTGCTACTGAGGCTGTATCATCACCAATGGCCTCTCCTGACCTCTCAGTGCCAAACCTTAGCCACTCTCCATGACCCCTTCATGCTTTCAAAAGCAATACCACCTGGGAGACTCCTACACATGACCATATTTGGCTGCCAGCATGAGGTACAACCTTGGCCACCTGTAAACACAGCTTACATGTGATGACTGAGAAAAACACTTCACAGAAGACGTCACCTCAATGATGCTGGGCTCCTCTTAATCACAGCTTCTTCTTCAGCCCTAGATGAACAGACACCACATATTCTTCACACAGCCAGGCCTAACATTCTTATCTTCAAAGCCCCTACAGAACAGTCCTTTGAGCTCTCAACACTCAATGGCTTTTCTAGCCCAAAGGTCCCAAGTCTTTCCACAGCCCTCCCCAAAAGAACATTGTCAGGTCTGTCACAACAATACCCCACTATCCTGGTATTAATTTGTCTTGATTTGGGTTATTATTGCTAAGCAAGTTGGAGGAGAAGGGGATTATTTGGCTTTTGCTTGCACATCCATAGTTCATCACTGAAGGCAGTTAGGACAGAATCCTGGAGGCAGGATCTGATGCAGAAACCTTGGAAGAATGATCCTTGCTGGCTTGCACCCCATGGCTTTCTCGGCCTGATTTCTTATAGAACCCAGGACCACCAGCCCAGGGATTGAACCACCCACAATGTGCATGGCTCTCTCACATCAATCAGTAATTAAGAAAATGTTCTAGAGGCTTGCCTATAACCTGTTCTTGTGGAGGCATTTTTCCAACTGAGGCTCCTTCCTCTCAGATGACTCTAGATTGTATCAGGTTGACATAATTGCCCAGCATAGGTAAGGTCTCACACACAGTTTTGTATCCCACTGTCTTAGACAATGCTCTGTTGCTGTGAAGCAACACCATGACCAAGGCATTTTCCTGGGGCCTTGCTTCCAGTCTCAGAGAGATTTAGTTCATTATCATCAGAGTGAGGAGCATGGTAGCAGGCATGGCAGGTATGGTGCTGGAAAAGCAACTGAGAGTTACAGCCTGATCCACAGGAAGAGAGAGATGGACTTGGGATGGCATAGGCTTTTGAAACCTCAAAGCCCACTCCTAGTGACACACTTCCTCCAACAAGGTCACACCTACTCCAACAAGGCTATGCCTTGATCCTTCTAATCCTTTCAAATTGTGCCACTTCCTGATAAATAACCATTTAAATATATGTGCCTATGGGACATTCTTATTCAAACCACTACAATTGCCTAAAGCAGAAGACTTGGGAGCCCCTAATGTAATCTTGTGTACCTTTAATCCTATGTCCTACAACCCCACAAAACTGTTTCTATTGGGAGCATCACCATCACTGTCTCTTCTACCTCATTTACCCCAACACATACACACATACAATAGTAAAAGCAAACTCTCAGAACTATGTATTTCTCCCAGAGTGTACATTCTTAAAAACCTCAATTATCTATCTCTAGTATTCCTTTCCCCTTTTTGAGAGATACCTCTTAAAACATTCACAAACTCTATACTCTAACCAAGGTCTAGTAAACCTTCTACTTTACCTTCATTGTGTGTTAATATGCATATGACCCATAATTCTGATATTCTTATCTAACTATCCAACCGGAAAGCCCCATTTGCAATCCACCTTCAGGACTTGACATTGTCATGCTCATCCCACACTCATTTTATTTATCTGCTTAGCATTTATGATAACTTTCTTATGATATTATCTGTCCCCAAAAATACATATGTTTTTAATCAGATCATAGACATCTAGAGAGGATGACTTCTTGCATATTCTTCAACCACTACCAAAGCATTGGACATCAAGCGGTTCATGAAGGAAGATTAAAAGCTAGCACATATATGTGATTAGAGTTCTGAGATGTGTAGATCAAGACTCCTTTATCAGGACTTCTGAAGAGAGCATTTTTAAAGGTATAAATTTTATGTTCATTCTACAAAAACTTCTCAGGATCAGCTCAGTGCTTCTCAAATAAACTAATACTGATACCACTGTTTCCAAGTCTGTCAAAAAAAAAAAGCCATAGCTATGAAGTATGGAGAAAAACATCTATATCTAAATAAAGAGAAAACCCTGGAAGCTTCAGAAATTAAATATAATAGAGTCTCATTATTTCTTTCTACTCAGACAACATATTGTTGAAATTTTAACATACAATCCTTTCATGTTGCTTTTAAAATTCATTTGCATGAAAAACAAAGAATTATTGGATTATTTTCAGTTAAATAGGTCATTCAGGTTGATTGGACTAATTTTGGAAGGTGTGATGGAACCAAAGTTACTATTATAAAAGTTAATGTCAAGACACATGATTTCAAGGGCAGATGCTAGAGAGGAATTTTCAAATGGTTTCAACTGTACTGGGAAGTCATTTGGAACAGATGTATTCAGGTGGGTTCTTGATTAGAGAAAAACATTTGATCAAGATGCAGAGGACAAAAAGGGAAATGAGAAAGTGGTGGGTGTGGGGGCATTAATCACAGGGTGGCTTACATCGTAGCCCTCACAAGACAACATGCCTCGCTTCCTTATCTGACTTCGTACCCATTGCAGTACCATAAAGTGGCTACATTTTCTTCCTCCATTACACTAAAGAGAACACTGGAGTTTAGAGAAATCAAACAAAAGACATTTAGGCTACTGTGACAGGACCTATGTACATTATATATGAGAAAGAGACAGGAAGAATGGTGGAGGAAGGAGAGGAGAGGCAGGGGAGGGAAGAGGAGGAACAGAGAATAATACCCAGGTTCTTGCCTCAGTATAGTGAGTGTAATGCCTAGCACTGATGGGGAGAAAACAAGGTTTTCCATTTTCTGATGGAGAAATGGAGCGGGTGAATTCCATCTGGGGCAAGCATAGATGTGTGAAGTTTGGAAATGGAGCAGAGTTGCCCTTAATGTCCAAGACTGAATCCCAAGAGAAAAATACATACCAAAGCAACTCAGGTAGGAAATATGTACAAATACTGAGAGATATGCATAGAGATCAACATAATTTAGAAAACATATACACTTAAAAGATTGGCCTGAGGAACTCTGAGGACCACAGCATTGAAAGACGAGGAAAAGGTCATTAAACATTAAACAGCAATGTAATGTCTGCAAGAAAGGAAAGGGCGGGTTTCAATGAGGTCATAATGGGCACCATAAAAAATCTACAGAAAGGTAAGCCAGGAGACACATCCATTGTGTTTAACAACATCAAGGTCCAGGTGACCTTGTGGAGAAAAATTTCAAGGAAGTGGTGGGACACATCCGACCATAGTGTGATGAGGGGTAGCTGGGAAGTAAGGAAGTGGTGGAGGTGCTCATGCAATTCCTGATCCAGTTATACACATAAAGGAGGCACCAAAACCAGGCAATCCTCAGGGGATGCTTGGCAGAGCTGCCTAGCCAACACAGCCTCAGCTTCAGATCAACAAGGGAAAAGAACTGAGAAGCAAAGTTGAAAGACCCATCTCCCCAGAGGACTGTGAGAACCAACGAGATGGTACAGAAGGAAGCATTAAGGACAATGGCTGGCACATAAGATGCACTCCTCAAGTGCTAGCCATTGTTCCTATGAGAATAATAGGAATTCGATGCTTCCTGCTGCAGTGAAGACACTGCCCACATTTACTTTGATGGTGCTCATCCCAAGATCAAGAACAGAGCCAGTGGCTGTGTCTTATATTACTAGATGGAAAAGTGGCATGTGCTGAATGCTGAGCACATCTCTTGAGGGAAACTATAATCCGCCATGCTTCTATACACAAACCCAGTGATCTAGTAGCACTGACACCACGGAATCTTGAACAGAAGGGTCTGTGTGCCATACAACACACGATTAATTTATGGGGCACATGATCTGTCTCTCGTCTCAGAATCAAACTTCTGATTTTACTGTCCAGTCAGAAGCCTGGGCTAACGTTCTCCTCTCCCATCCAGAAAGAGCCATGTGTTTCTTTTCTTCCCAGTGAGACTAAAATGGCTGTTCTCTTCTTTTTCTTCCAACTAATAAGGTTCAACTGAACTCAGAGGGTCCAGGATTCTTTGGCTTGCAAAATCCATATCTAGATTTTCATGGCTTTAGAAGTAGATCTAAGCTTAAAAACCACGATCTAATCAATTTCTAGAAGCACAAAATGGACTCCTAAGCCACTCATATTTTAGTAATGGTGTAAAGT
This sequence comes from Mus caroli, assembly GCF_978045245.1. Lineage (NCBI taxonomy): Eukaryota > Metazoa > Chordata > Mammalia > Rodentia > Muridae > Mus > Mus caroli. The sequence continues at coordinate 24,286,349 of NW_028227258.1, forward strand.
TTAGAAAAACAATAGAGCAGAGCCAATGCCTACATATAGCCTGAGAAGTCCTCTGGAAGGTAAGGAATAATTCCAATATGTGTCCAAGTACTCTGTTTCTTTCATTAGAGTCTATGCCTAAGGTTGACCTCTTCAGGGACTTAGTACCAGAGTTTGATGAAGAGAAGTGTTAGAGCCTTTCTCAAAATAAAAGTCACAGGGACCAAAGTCACCAGGCTGACATACTTCTCTGTGAATTCTTTATTTCACTAATCCTTGTTGTCTCTTTACAGCCATACCTTCCTCTATAAATGAAGGATGCTAAGGTGTTCAGGTCCCCAACAAGTAACAACTGTGTTATGGGTAATAAAATAGTATCAGACAACAGCTATGCACAAAGCACATGATTTGAGACAACCCCATGCTCAGCATTTTCCTTGCCTTGTCTCTCTTACTATTCATTGTATGAAGTGGTATGGGGATGGAAATTTTGTTTTCATTATTAGTTCAGGTCATATACTAGATACTTGAGGTCTGAAATGCAGCAGATGGACTACATTGTTACAATTCAAACCACCCATCTTGCTCATTCGTTTGGACTCCCAAAGGTGAAAACTGGGATTAAAGAAGTAAGTTATTTGCCTGGACTAATATATTACTAGGTGACAGAATTTAAATTTTAGTCTGAGTGTGGGTGGTAAGTGGCTCTAGATGCCACCCTGTTAACCATTATGCAGCATTGTCTAAAATGGTTAGAGATCCCAGGGATTCTCCAGAATGTTGACAAGCATGGGATACACTGAGCTAGGCTCAGGGATCTAAAATTTCCTCTGGGACTTTGTCTGAGCTCATTTATTTTAGGTTTTTTTTTCTTTTATAACTATTCATTTAAGTGTGTATATTTTTTTAAAAAAACTCTGAAGCAATAATATTAAAATTTGGATTAAAAATACATAACACTACTTTTCAGGTTAGCACCATTGATCATCAACTTTTTCTTTTGATCCCCTTAAACTTCAGGCCAAGAAAAATAACAGAGAATCTTTGGAAGAAGACAGAAACCGAATTAAACAAGGCTCCATTCTGAAGATGTTCTCAGCTCTCGGATCCCACAATCACAAAGGTAATTTGATGATAGTTTCATTTCTTTATAAATCTCAAGATTCCAAAAACACATTTGGCTACAAAATCAGGCAACTGGAAATTAGTCCGGAGAAGAAATTAATTAGCATCAATTACAAACAGGAGTCTACTATTCAGTGAGTTGAAAATGGGAGAAGTCTCTGAAAATAGCATAGTTTCTAAGATTGTCTAGTGTTGCCAAACTTTTTTGTAAATAAATGACCTAAAGCCTAACTTTTCACACCTGGTAATGTGTGAACACCTGAGGAACACTGCCCTGAACCAAATTAACTGACAAACTCCAGCAAGCAACCACACTGAGCTGCCATCGCTGGAGTTAATTTTTCTTGACGTATAGAGCATTCATTCACCCTTCTCAACTTTAGGCCCTATTTCCCATTCTTGTTTATGTTCCCTTTATTTTTCCCCAACTTCTATTACCACCAAAAGTAATTAATGACATGGAATTCCAAAGTACATTTCATTTGAAGAAAACACACCAAAACTGTAGTCATAGTTTAAAAGCCATGGGTTTCCTGATGGGAAAAATTAAACCCCTGCCTATTGCTGTCCTGTATGCTGGGAAGAACCAGGAAGCAAGAGTATACATGAAGCATGGACAGTCTGGCTGCTACAAACCTTTCCCCTGCCTACTCTATTTGCAACATCCAAAGAGAAAAGACAACTGGTCGAGGATGGACTTCACTCTCCCAGTACTTATAACGAAGAGCTCAGACTCGCCTCTTACTGGTGCTTTGTCATATTAGAGCAAGTGACTCGGTTCACCTGCTTTCCCTCCTTGCTTCATCTCACTCCCCATCACCTATGCACATCCACTTCCCACAGCAGGATGCAGTCAAGGACCACATAAAGGAAGATTTCTACTTGAATTTGCCAGAAGTGGAGCCGTTCTAAAGTTCACCATAAATGCTGGGCTGGAAGCCGTCCTAATAACATAGGTGTTTCACTCATATTCAAGTCTAGCAATAGAAGAAAGAATTGCTGCTCAAAGTGTCTCTGAGGGCAGAAAAAAAAATCGATATATGAAATAAAATTCATGAAAATTTCATTCCATGAAAGGAAATTTGTGTAACTCTCTGGAAAAATCTAACATGTTTTTAAAGGTATGCACACGACTGGCATAGGCAGATGTTCCATTAATGTATATCTTTAAAACCAAAGCAGATAAGCAGAGCTGACTTAGTTGTGGCTCTTCCAAAGGCATTCCTGACCAAAAGGATACCTCTTCCTTCTAATTAAGAGTCCATGCTGTCTAGTAGCCTGGGAGCCATGTGTATGTGACCTTGTGGTATGGTTTGTATGCTTGCTATGGGGATTATTTAAACACTGTACCTTTTCTAATTACATCACTTACTTAGTGTGTATGCACACTTAAGTTTTGGCTGTGTACTCTCAACTCAACATTTACACTTTTTACTCACAAACATGTCTTATCCCCCTTTCACTAGCCCCCATATATGACTGGGATGACCTGCCAGTTTTCTTTTATCACTCAGCCCATAGGCACACAAGCCACGGCACTCCTGTGGAATTCAGAGGATTAGCAGGAGTCAGTCTTCTCCTTCAGCCATGTGGGCCCAAAGACTCAGACTCAGGTCATAAGCCTGGACTTCAAGTGCCTTTACCTGGTGATTCATCTCTCCAGACCAAGAACAGTGTGGCTTTGTCTCACACACTGACTTTCCACATCTATCCATCTAATTACATTAAAAGGCCCCTACAGAGTGGAGGGGACAGCCATGGAGGACATAAAAACCTAAGTTCAATTCCAGAATTCATGTTTGGGGGGGGGGAGAGAAGAAGGATGAAGATGAGGAGGAGGAGAAAGAAGAAGAAGGCCTGAGGGGCATACACAGACAAATCCTTCAGGCTTCCTGTCTAGCCTCCTTGGCAAGTTCTAGGCCAGTGAGAGAACCTGTCTCATAAACAATATGGAAAAGGAGAAACTAAGGAATGACTGTTGAAGTTGTGTGCTGGCTTCTGTATGCGCTCCCACACACACACTAAAAATAAGAACCAGTCTTCCTTATTAGGTCCCTTGTAACCTTATGACTGTTCCTTTCATGTGACTAAGCAATAGGGCCAGATAACTGATGTCCATAGTCCAAAATATGAGGTAATGGTTTATCTACCTGGATAAAATGTTTTCTTAGGCTATAACAAAAATGTATGCATTACAGCAAAGTGTTTGAGACTATCAAGGATTCTACCACTTATACCATTAGTCCTGGTACTTAATCTCTCTGTGCTGTAAGAGATGTTCTGTAAGACAAAACATGGGACCTTTATTATAGGACTGTTGTGATAACAAAATGTCATATTAAAAGTAAAATAATTAGAAGGGTTGTATAGCATAATGAAATATTAGAAACTCCTACTAAAATTACCTACATTTTACACAAAAGGATCCACATGACACATGGGGTAGTGGGCAAAAGACATACACTTGAGAGTTAGATATGGAAAGAATAAAAAGCGTCTTCCTTCTTCAGTGGATCCCACCCACACCTGCTGCCTAGGCAAATGAAGCTCTTGACATCATAGTCAAATGAAGGATCCATGCAGGTCCCTCATCCCACCAAAGCCTGAAAACACAGCAGGTTGTGTACTGTCACCTTAAGTGAGAGTGATGGAGTGAGGAGCAGGGCACCCTCATCTAGGAGACTTAACAAGGAACCAGGCATCATCATTCTGTATCCCACACATGGGCTCTCATGAGAACCAGCAGGTCGGAAGACATTCCTATCATATCTCTACACAAAAAGGCCAAAGAAGAAAGGAACATGTGTTCTTCATCTCTCCCACCCATAGTCTTTGCTCCCTAGACTGTCTCCCAATACTATCTATTATTGCCTTTACCTCAGGGAAAATATGTAATACGTCACAGTAAGCAATACATACAAGAAAAATGCAGTGACCACACATACATACACATGCCTCTTTTGCTATACACTGCCAGCTTTGTCATCCATTAACCCGAGTCAGGAGTTATCTTTCTATGTCCAAAGACCTCTGGCTTCATAGGATCAAAGGATACTAAAGAAAAAGATTCAATAATTACATGATCATTCCAGCCAAAAGGTTGTAGGAACAGAATAGAGAACTAGCTCCCTGGTAGCATGTTTTTCATGTTTGATAACCAACACTGCAAATAAGTAAATATTGTTGAAGAGACAGAGTATGCATTCTTGAGGGGCCTTTTGCATACTCTCTGGGTGGAGAGCCTGTATTAATGCCTTCTGCGAGCTCCTGAGTGAAAAGGTCAGGACACCTTGTAAACTCCACAACCTCCTCAGCCCCCACCTCCACTCATTCTGTACATTCCACGCTCTCACCCCACCTCTGGAAACGCAGATCTGCTTCTGCCTCATTCCTGTTTGTATTCGCTAATCAGACGGATCATCTGAGCATGCGTTACAATCATATGCACATGTGTTCTACCTGCTGCAATGACCTCTAACTGTGGAAGTCCAGATTGCTGTCCTCCTTAACAAACTTTACAGGTTGATTCAAAAAAAATTCCTAATGAAATCTTAGACAATGAAGAAGATGGAGCATCCTCTAATCCCAACACTTGAGAGGGTGAGGCAGGAACCTCAGAAGTTTAAGGCCCTAAAGAAGTGAGACTCTGTCTCCAAAATTCCAAACAAAAAATGTCTAATTCATGCATGGTATAAACCAACTGCGAGGTCAGCCCCTGAAGAGGTGAATGGGTCATCCCGTCTGCTTGTTTAAATCCTCACTGGAGAGGACACTTCATGTGAGATACAGCCACATAAGGAGAAAAGTGTAATATCACAAATAAAATTATATGCATAGTGTACTATGATTGTAAAGGACTAGGAGTTAGATCCAAAGTAGAAAGAAGAGTCACAAATCGATAACAATCAATGCAAAAGTATAGGTCCTTCCACACACTCCTGACTTGAGACAAAGACCTAAAGACCTAGTTTTATAGGGCTCCCTGCTTGTGCTCCAATATGACAAATTCAAGGCCGGGACCAGGACTTGTTCACTCCAAAGCTGTGGACTTATCAGCTTCCCTGTCTTTGTTCAAGACTGACCAACCCCCAAATTGGGGGAGTGATATCCCTCAAAGACATCAAACTCCCCCCCCTTCAAAGAGAGGACAGATTTGGGGTCCCAGGTTCCCTTTGCCACTCCTCATCCTACCTCCCAGTTCCACTCCACTTTACAGAGTGTACATTTCTCTGTGTGCTTTACTGTGGTGTGTTCCCTCACCTCTAACAAAAGTCTTTCCTCACTGGTGGATCCTGTCTGCTCTGTGGGAGAGTTTCCCCACTGCTATGTGGTGTGCTCAAGACTTTTTCTGATTTTTAATTTTTTTACCCAGCACAGAAAACAAACCTGAAAAAGATCCCTAGATAGGAGCAATTGTATCAACTAAGGTAGAGCCACACAGGAGAAAGTAATTCCTCCTAAACTCTTGGCCAGACCTAAACAACTTCTCAGGGTGTAATGCCCAAACAGATTAAAAACAGGTACCTCAACATATGTGGGTATAAATGGTATCAAAGGATAACTTAAAAGACATACAGGAGGCACAGCACAGAAAAGCTGATCATTCATCTTAAAACACGTGAAGTTTAGGGACTGTGCATAGCTGAGCAGAGCCTAGCTCCCTAGAGTCCCTGGGTTGCAAACTGCTAGAAAAGTGATATAATAGGCTCCGAATTAGCATTGTATTTTATACAAGTTAGTAGAGGTATCGGCAGAACGAATACCTAGATAACTGAAGGGAACAAGATAAATACCTTGCAAGAATTCAGAATATAGTGCAATCTTGGGTGACAGGATTTTTAAGACAAGAGTAGTTAGGCTTTTCTAAGATATTTGTTTAAATTGGAGAACTCGAGGGAAAACAGATCTTTCTAGGTAGAAGCAGGAAGGCTCCAAGGAAAACACTGAGGAACAGCATACAGAAGGGTAGAGCGTTCAGTGGGTGCCAGGTCTGATGAGGCACAAGGGGAGCAGAGCCAGTAATGCCAGGCTCAAGACTTGGAGTTCATAAGTCAAACAGCGTTTATGGAGAGTTATTCAAAGAAAGCATACCACATTGCTTTAGGAAGATTGATTATAAATTCAAATAGTCCAAAAACAGACTGTGGGCATCCCGATGATGATGAGAATGTAAGAGGAACACATCTGATGCAGGAGAAGGAAGGAAGATCCAGAGGGAAGAGCTAAGGGCATGAAGCCCAAGTGGAGGGAACATATGAAACAAGAACCACGTCACCTAGCCCTATCCGAGAACCTCAGGGATGTTGGAGTGGAGGTGTTCCTGGAGCTCAGCATAACACTCCTGAAATGGAGTGTTTCTCTTTTGCTTACCGGGTGTCTACATGAGAGAATGTGGCAATGTGGTTCCTGAGAAGAGGAAATGATGGGAAACATAAAGAAGAGAAACAGTGAGAGACCAGCGTGGGAACAAACAGAAGGCAGCCCCCTCAATCTCCTAGATCCATCCTTCCTAGAGATTCTGATCTCTGGGGCTTCCTTGTGTTCTGTATTTCCCGGAAAAGATCAGTCTGTATATCAGTCAAGGCACACTCCAGAGCCGTTTGGCTATCAAGACCCTCTTTCTTACGAAGTTTGTGTTGCTCTCCTACCTAACTCTTTTGACCCTCAATCAATCGTCATTAAAAAGCAAATTTGGAAACTGCATTGTTCCCACTGAGAATGCTAGTCACCTCTGTTTCTCAAAGCAGCAAGGCAATCGTACCCTTGAATACCAAAAAAGAGAAACATTTCCAAACGTGCCATGTTTAGTGGTCTATTGCCTGAAAGAAGTTTATCCAACCACTATCAAAGCTCTCATCCAAATGTCCAATTCTGTGGGCAAGTCTTGTATAAAATTAAGAAATTTCTGGCCCAGGGAAACCTTCTACTTCCTCAGACTTTTCCAGAGTCAGATAAGTCCATTTCTCACAAGGGCTTTACATGATGCTGTTTTGTGCCCAGCAGAGAACTGAAGTTGCAGTCTTTCAAGTATAAAGACGGTAAAGGTCCTACATTTCATTTCAGATCTGGTGGTTTAATGCTGAGTGCCTTGGCAAGGCTATCTATCAATTACCAGCAAACTAATGGATTCTTTTAGATTGGCATTTGCCATCATTTCGCCAGTGATTGCTGTTTTCATTAAGACTTCATAGAACTGCAGAGAGATGTTTGTTAAGCCTGATTAGTTCGGAGTTTTTCTTGGCTTCTCTGTTTCCAAGCTAATTATGGGCCTCCTCCTGTCTCCTTTTGATACTCATAATGAGAATATACATGCAAATATGAGAATGAGAATTAAGGTTTCAACATATAATTTACCCATTGGGACATCTATCCTACATGCTTACAGGCAAACATTATAGTACTACTAGTAAATGTAACTAGTTTTCCTAAATAGATTAGGCATGCCCCTTACTTTCTTTCAAGGGAGCTTGGGGTCTTTGGCCTCTTTAAAACTCCAGACTCTGTGAGATAAGGCTATCGTTTAAGTCAACACAGTATGTGGGTTGCAGATACAGCCTCAAGTCAGTCCCTAAGCTTCATTCCAAGCAAATGACCACACCTACCTAGAAACTAGTCAGCTCAGCTGCTTCCCCGCCCCCTTTAGAAGAAGACAGTACAGCTAGCCCAGAAAAGACCTACAATGGTATCTGCTTAGTTTCAAAATACATCAGTAAAATATATAGACATTTCAGTCATTGCAACATGTAATTTCTCAAACATCAAATCAAATATAAAAACATACAAGAAATGAAACTTAAGGCAGTTTACATTTTAAAAACTCAGCATGGGGCAGCACAAACTCCTTCTAGGTCAAAGAAAGATGATATGTCACGGCATCTGAAAAGCTCTGCATCTTGAATTATATACATTTTAACTAGTAGTACCAGAAACAAATCCTTAGGGCTAGGGTCTGTAGCTTAGTGGCATAGTGCTTGACTTGCAAGCTAGACAAAATATGTCTGATTTAATCCCCAGGAAGGAAGGAAGGAGCCTAACTATAAGGCTAATGAATGTTGAGGAATTTATCTGAGTAAAGTTCCCTTCATTGTAATCAAAGATCAGACTCTTTGGAAAATGCCACGTTTCCAAAAGCAGAGTTGTAGAATATAGAATTTCCCAAACATCTTAGGAACAGAAACTTTTCTCGTAAACCTCCACTGCCCCCAAATGATAAACTCTATATGAACTGCCCCATCTGCTATATAACGTGTAGGCGAGCAAGAACGCGTAGAATGAAGCATTGATTTAATTGCCGCCTCTAATGGCTTGCTGGGCTGGGGATTAGAACTCGCGGTCTCCAACACCAGATGATAGCCCAAGCCCTGAGACAAATGTGATTTTTAATTACTCTATAAAGTTCAAGCCCACCCTTAAACCTAAGGCATTAGTAAATGACTAGGTAGGCATGTACTGAAAAATGTACGTTTTGTTATTTTGAATGACATGACGTGACGAGAAAATGACTCCAACCCCAGGCTGCCACCTGATTCAGTTGAATCAGTAATCACGGGGTGATCTGAGTTTTACGGTGTCCACAGTTTCCCCATCTGTAAGGTGGGCTGCTTCGGCCCTAGCGGCCTTATGCAATATTCACAAGAGTGTTTTTAAATGGGAGTGGTCACTCCCATATCACTGAAACTGATAAGGACCGCATGTGACCAGTTCCTACTGCTGAATGTGTTAAGTAAATGACTCTTTCCTTAAGATTTAAATATACCATTCCTATCTAAAGCTCATATCTTGGGTGAGTTTCCGCCCTCAACTACTTCGTAGACCTATCAGTTTTTCTATAGATGAACAAGCCCTCTGGTAGCTCAACGTCTCATTTTGGCTTGCCAGATCTTTAACTCAAGTCCCTTAATGCCCATGCCCGGTGAACCAACCGGTGAGGATTAAATGACCGCCTGAAACTTGAAAAACTTCACGAAATCCTTTCTCTGGTGCTACTGCTCTGGGGATGGGAATCTGCGAAAACTGCAGAGAAAGGGGTCACCCTTACCTGGTTGAAGTGCAGCTGGCCCAGGTCCAGCGCTCCCTGCTGGGATGCAGCCCCCAGACGCTCCAGCAGGCGCCCCAGCTGCGCGGCCGACAGGCTCTGGTTAGCGCCGAACACGCTCAGCACATCCTCACTGAAGGCGAGCTCCGGCCCCTCCGAGGGGCGTCCCAGGCTGGTGGCCGCCAGCAGCAGCAGCCCGGCCACTGCCCGGCCCGGAGCCATCGTGGAGCGCGCAGCTCCGGAGCTAGCTGATGCAGGGACCCGCGCCGGTGCCCCGGTGTCAGTGCCGTTAGGGTGGGGGTGGGAGGGTGCGCCGGTCCCGCGTCACTGCCTGGCCCAGTTAGCGAGACGCTCCGTGCCCCCGCTCCTCTGCAGTCTCAGACCTTCGGGGCATTGAAGAGGTAGCACAGCCAGAAGGGCGATAGGCAGTGTGGCCTCTCGGAGCCTCCTGCGGAGCCTGAGATAAAAGGAACAAAGGGGGACAGAGATAAAGGGCACTGGGTCAGCAGCCTGCGGGCCCCAGAGCTCTGAGTGGCCAGAGTCTCGAACTCCGAGCCGGGCGTGGGGCCAGCTGCCCGGAGCCTGGTTTGCTGAAGCCCCAGGATTTGCTTACAGTGTGGTGACTCGCGCTTGTCCCGGATATAAAGCCCCAACCGCGCCACACTTCGGGGAACTAAATCCTCTGACTGTGCAACCCCAACTCCTCTTCCTGTCTTGAGGCTTTTTTTCCCGCCGCAGAAACGTGGAAGAGTCGGGACTGAAGCCCCCACCCCCCAAAAAATCTGCAGAGAAACACTCCCTCGGGGTCCCCAGGTTCCCGCGTCTACGCTGGACCCTCTCTGCACAACTGGCTGTGAGCTTGGCAAGTTGAAACGGAGAAGTTGCTAACCTCTCACCTCTACTGTCTATGTCAGTCCCTGAGGTTCAGATATATTCAAAATATTCTCTCTCTCTCTCTCTCTCTCTCTCTCTCTCTCTCTCTCTCTCTCTCTCTCTCTCTCTCTCTCTCTCTCTCTCTCTCTCTGTATCTCTGTATCTCTCCTCTTTCTCTAAGAAACTCTGAGATCAGGCCCTGCACCCTTTAGAGATAAGAAGGGGAGGGAGAGTGTTGTCCCCGCCCCCTGAAGCACGTGGTGTCACACTCCCCCAGGCTGATCTCCCAAGTGCGTCCACGCCGGGGCGCTTACCTCTCTGTCTGCCATCCCGGCCGCTGTGGTGCCAATTCCCTGGAGCCCACCTCCTCGGTGGGATCCCTAGCCCCCTTCCTGGTGTCCCGGCCCACTTTTTTAGTGACCTCCATGAAATCAGCTTCCTGCAACAGTGTCTAGAGCCCCTTGCATTGTCTCAAAAATGAACAGGAATTGGTTTTTTTGCCTCACTTCTTAAAAATCAGAGGAGAAAGAGGAAACCAAATCAGTCGCAAGTTGGTGGGCTAGCTGAGCCAGCAGGGGCCTCGCGGGCCCTTCCTGACGCCGCTCGGGATATCCGCAGATCACAAGGAACGTTTATTTGCTCAGACGAAGGTTCAAGAAAAGCTGAGCTGGGTGTCAGGTCAACAAGTTTGTGTAAAGTGAATGTGGTGTTTGGGGACAAAGGTTGTGTCCGGTGGATGAAACGATCCAGAAATAAAGAAATAAAGTGAAACCCGCTCGGCTGTCAGAAAAAGAATTCAAAGTGCTGTTCATGCCTTTCAGGATGGGTGTGTGTGTGTTTTACCCTCCTAAAAACAGCAAGTTTAAAAACAGGCAGACAGCTAACAGAAAAACAAGGTGGAAGGAAAAAGAAACGATTACTCATGAGAAATTGCTTTCTCTCTCTCCCCCCCCCCTCTCTCCTTCCCCGTGTGTGTGTGTGTGTGTGTGTGTGTGTGTGTGTGTGTGTGTGTGCGTGTGTGTGTGCGTGCGCGCGCGCGTGTTTTTCAGGAGAGGGTAGCAGGGAGGTGGGTGGCAGGGGGGTGCTGGATTCTAGGAAGATGGGGGCCTAGGCAAGAACAACTGAAGGACTGTCCAGTGATAGAGGTGGGGATATGTTCTGTCTCACACCAGAGGCATTAGGCAGCTGTACCCGGGCAGCTGCCAGGAGGAAGTTTTCTGCATACGTGTGCCAAGCCTTAACGTGGAGAATAATTTCTTCATGACTGGAAGCAATTCAGATCAACAGATCCCGGGTGAGAAGCACTCACGTGTACATGACAAAAAGCCCTGCCTTGAAAGGCAGTGAACTAAATGATCCTGAGGCTGGACTCTTTCCAATTTAAAAAAAAAAAAAATCTGTCCGATGTTGGTATTAATTTACAGAACGGTACTGATGCTCAAAGGGCAAACCTCTCACAAAAGGGCCAAATGTAAGTTGATAGCACAAAGGAGCTCTTGCATCTACCCAGCTGATAAGTTTCTGATTAAAAAAAAAAGTCTCTTCAAGCTTTTTAGTGGAGTTTTAAGTGTAGTATCTTGTCTATTTCTCCCTTTTTGCTTTAGTGACATGCAAGTGGCTTCTGAGCACGAGTGGATCCTTTAAAAGGCTGGACTTCTTATCTGGCATTAAAGCACAGGGAGGGCTTTGGTCCTGTGGAGGCCTGATGCCCCTGTGTAGGGGGATGCTAGGGAGGTGAGACAGGAGTGGGTTGGTGGGTGGTTGAACACCATTATAGAGACTGAGGGGAGGGAGGACGGGATTGGGGTTTGCGGAGGGGTATCTGGGAGAGGGGACAAGTTTTGAAATGTAAATAAATAAAATAACCAATAAAAAAAGAAAGCTAGAAGAAAAAAAACAAAGGCTGGCCTCCATCCAAAGGGTGGTCTCTTCTTTTCGGGATATCCACAGCTAACTCTGTGGAAAAAAATGAAGTGCTGAGCTGTTTGGGTAGGGGACAAGCGCAGCGAATGAATTTTCAATAATACAAAGGTTACATTGTGGATTTCTTTAGGTATAATTTATTTGACAGCCACTGGGTATGTACATATTTACTAGCCAATTGAACCCTATGGAACAATAAAATAATAACCTGCTTGAAAACTTTATTAAGTACAGTTCATACAATGTAAATATACAAGTTAAGAGAAAATACTTGGAAAATTGCAACTTGACAGACAATTTGGGGTTAATGTCTAGTTCTTCTACCTTAATAAATTATCATTGTTATAGCACTATTCAGATTTTGTTTGGTACTCAAACTGTGGCATTTCATCAGTAATATGACTAGTAATTGAAAAAAGGCTACCAGTTTAAAACACAAGGTGTGATGTACAAGATACATCCTTTTTAAAGAAATGTACTGTGAAATTCAAATAGTTTTAAATGATAAAAACAAGGCGAGCATACAACGAATATTGGCCAGAGGGTTTGAAAGCGACCTACCGTTTTCTGTTCCCAACTGTCATGTGGGGACACAATATGTATTCATTGATAAGTGGATATTAGCCCAAAACTTAGGATACCCAAGATATAAGATACAATTTGATAAACGCATGAAACTCAAGAAGAATGAAGACCAAAGTGTGGACACTGTGCACCTTCTTAGAATTGGGAACAAAACACCCAGGGAAGGAGTTACAGAGACAAAGTTCGTAGCTGTGATGAAAGGATGGACCATTTAGAGACTGCTGTATCCAGGGATCCGTCCCATAATCAGCTTCTAAACGCTGACACCATTGCATACACTAGCAAGATTTTGCTGAAAGGACCCAAATATAGCTGTCTCTTGTGAGACGATGCCGGGGCCTAGCAAACACAGGAGTGGAAGTTCACAGTCAGCTATTGGATGTATCACAGGGCTCCCAATGGAGAAGCTAGAGAAAGTACCCAAGGAGCTAAAGGGATCTGCAACCCTATTGTTGGAACAACATGATGTACTAACCAGAACCCTGGAGCTCTTGTCTCTAGCTGCATATGTATCGAAAGATGGCCTAGTCGGCCATCAATGGAAAGAGAGGCCCATTGGACTTGCAAACTTTATATGCCCCAATATAGGGGAATGCCAGGGCCAAAAGAATGGGAATGGGTGGGTAGGGAAGTGGGGGGCGCTATGGGGGACTTTTGGGATAGTATTGGAAATGTAATTGAGGAAAATATGTAATAAAAATATAAAAAAAAAAAAAGAAAAACCGCACGACTCTATTCAGTTTGCTCAACAAGAAACAAGGTAACAAGCCAAGGGAAGATTCAACCCAGACTCTCTGTTTCTGAGTATCTAATTTAGAAGTCACTTGTCAGAATAAAATATGAAAACACTTCGAAGAAATTAAAGATTAATTCTGCAAATGAAAGGTCTGCTAACTTCAATTTTTACAATATTTTTGTTTGGTTGGTTGGGTTTTGTTTTTGTTTTTTGAGACAGGGTCTCATATAACCCAGACTGGTCTCAAACTTACTACTATATAGCTAAAAATAACCTTGGAGTTCTAATTCTCCTGCCTCTACCTCCCAAGTGCTGGCATTTGGGGCCTGTGCTATCACTCTGGTTGCTGCTGGGGCTCAATCCTAGGCCGTATGCTGGACAAACACTCTATCAGTTGAGCTATATCCCCAGCCCACCTTTTCTTAATAGTTCCAACTTTTTTCTCAGCCCAAATCTTTTGTTACTGCAGCAAATACAAAGCAAATTTATGTCTTTGTAGTGTGTGCACCTCTCTATAGAAGCACTAAGAATTCTAATTCTAGGCCGGGTGTTGTGGTGCACGCCTTTAATCCCAGCACTTGGGAGGCAGAGGCAGACAGATTTCTGAGTTCGAGGCCAGCCTGGTCTACAAAGTGAGTTCCAGAACAGCCAGGGTTATACAGAGAAACCCTGTCTCAAAAACCAAAAAAAAAAAAAAAAAAAAAAAAAAAAAAAAAAAAAAAAAATTCTAATTCTAGTACAGTAGTTCCCAACCTTCCCAATGCTGCAACCCTTTTAATATAGTTCCTCATGTTGTGATCACACACACACACACACACACACACACACACACACACACACACCATACAATTATTTTGTTGCTACTTTATAACTGCAATGTTACTACTGTTACGAATTGTAATGTTAATATTGTTGGAGATAGAGGTTTGCCAAAGGGGTCACAACCCACAGGTTGAGAGCCACTACTCTCAAGGACAGTACATCTGGTTTACTTGCCTTCTTTTCCCTTCCACTGAGTGAAGGGAGCAGCAACCAATAACACCTGCATGGAGAAGACCCACCGTGACAGTGTGGAGCTTGACTAAGGGACAAAGGGCCTGAAAGCAGGAAGGGGTCATTATAGGAAATTAGAGCCTAAACAAGATCATGAATGTTCCTAAATAGGGGAAGAGATACGCAGAGTCAAAAATGTTTATCCCTAATGGGTCAAGACTATATGTACACACACAGACAGACCGTTAGAGTTCAAAGATAATTCAGGAAGCATTCTTCTCTGTGGGATTTGCCAGAGGCCTCCTGGCAAAGCAATGGCGTGGTGTGGCCTGCAGAGCCAGGACCATTTTACCTTTAGGAATCTGGGCTATAGGCTGGAAAGGAAAGGTGTGTTCTAAGGGAAAATGTAAAGATTGCAGTGAGGCATTGCATGAGCAAAGCCTTGTGATCAGTCCCCAGCACTAAGGGGGGCGCGGGAAGGAGGGAGAGGGAGAAGGAAGGAAAAAAGAAGGAAAGAACGGTTGCAGTGAAGAAAGATGGGGGCTCTTCTTATGTCTGTGGAAGATTGCAAGCAAATAATTAACAGGGCAGGAAACCCTTGAGCTTAAAGAACAGGTAAAAGTTTGACAGAAAGGCAAGAAACGAGTAGACATTGTAAGAAGTGTTAACTAAAACGTCGCCAGAGCCATACGAGACCAAGAACTGTGAGAGCTTTCTTGTCTGCAGATCCTGGGAAATTAGAAGTAAAGACCTGACAGCCAAGGGGAGCCTCCACCTTCCATTGGATGGACGATGCTGATCATCCCTTCTGGGTGCCTTCAGCCAGAAAAAGAAAAAGGGAAAAAGTTTTTACATTAGATGTAGTGGCATGCACCTGTAATCCTAGCACAGGAGGATCAGAAGTTCAAGGCCAGCCTGGCTACATAGAAACACTATTTCTAAGTATCAAGAATCAGTTCCTTGTTCTTGTTAAAAATATACCACACTTAAAATTCTCAAATAAGACACTGTAATGGCTGCAGGCTATTCAGGCACGTCAAGTCACCCATCAGTGCTAGAGACAACACACTGCATGGCCTCTCGGAACTTAATTCTTAATTTATGAAACAGAGATTAACATACTATCTGCCCAGTTTTTTATTGCTGGATAACTGTGAAAACCAGACCAGATAAGGTCTGAAAGGTCCTTACCAGCTGTGCAGCTAAGTGCAGGCCATCTCCTAAACTAAAGGAATAGCATAGTGTGACCTGTGTAACAGATGGAGCCAACTCAAAATGAGAAGGAACCACCAGGGCTATCTCAGCACAAAGGCGGCTTTGTACCTAACAAAATTCTTGAGGGTTTTCCCAGGAAATGATTGCATCAGAGATAGATAGAACCAGAGATAATACCAAGTCTAATCTGATCATTTCATCAGCAAGGAAAGGAAAGTTCATGAGAATGAAGTGACTTGGTGAAATAATACATTTTGGCTGGAACAAAAGTCCAAGCCACTCTCCTCCATTTCACCATCACCACAGGGAAAACGCTGTGCTTTAAAGACTTTACTGGTTGAGCATCCCTTACTTGAAAATCAGACATGTTTGCTATTTCATATTTTTGAGATTTTTGAAATATTTACATAGACTAATTGAAATTTCTAAATTTAAACACAGAATCCACTTATATTTTATTTAAACCTAAAAGGTCATTGTTTATACAATATTCTGAATCTTGTGCATGGTATGAATTGGCATGGCAGCAGAAATTTCCCACCAAAAGTGTCTTACTGGTGTTCAGTTATTTTAGGTTTTAGTAAATTTTGCTAAATTTTAGTTTGTCTGACTGGGGATAGTCATCCATATCCTTGTGATGTAATCATAAATCGCTTGGATTAAATAAATGAACTGGGAAACTATACTGACCTGTGGCATCCCTAGCTATTTATTTTTCATCCTTTTCTTTCATTCTTTACAATAAACCAATATCCTTTGTTCATTTACTCAGTGTTATCACAAAGTTTCTGGGCTTTATCTGTGCAAAATATGTTCGTGCATGAAAAAAAGATTGGATGAATTAATGAAAAATAAGAGGTAAAAGTATGCTGCAAATAATATTAACAACTGTGTGAACCTGTGAGTGTCCTTGCACTTATGTTGATAAGTCAAGAGAAATGTGTGCCAAGTTGTATACAGTGTTGCATTTATGTAAGTAAAGATCTAAGGTCCTGTCCACCAAGTTGTACACAATGTTGCAGTTATAGTGTTAAAGGTCTAGGAGAATGTATACCAAGTTTTATAAAATGTTGAATTTATATTGTTAATATCTAAGGGACTGTCCACCAAGTTGTACACAATGTTGCAGTTATAGTGTTAAAGGTCTAGGAGAATATATACCAAGTTTTATAAAATGTTGAATTTATATTGTTAATATCTAAGGGACTGTCTACCAAGTTGTACACAATGTTGCAGTTATAGTGTTAAAAGGCTAAGGGAAGATATACCAACTGTATTCAATTTTGTCCTACTATGGAGTTAGCTTGAGAATAGACGGTTTGAAAAGGAGGAGTTGGATCTTTCTCTGAAAGGGGTCTTTTTTTTCTTTAAATACTTCTGCAGTATTTCTACTACTGTATGAAAAGTCAGATGCTGCTCAGTGGCGGAGCACATGTTTAGCATGCACATGGCCTTAGGTTCAATCCCCAGTACAAATGGGTCAGCATATATGTCTCACTCTTATAATTAAAAAATAAAACGTTAGGGTGGTGACAGGAGAGTTAAGAATCAACGTGTCTGTCCGTCTATGTGTGTCCACAGTTCTCTGAGGAGCAAACAGGAAGTCCTCTGGCTGTGTAGCTGGCATGCTTCCTTATCACAGAAAGTTGACAAAAATAACAAAGATTTGTCTGGTTAAAAAAAAAAAAGTACCTAAAGGTATCCAGCTCCTTTCACCCCATGAGTCCTGAAGCCCCAGATCTCTGATGGAGAACAGGGTGAGCTGAACAGTGGGTTAGAATATTAATTGTCCACGGAAGGCACGGAAGGCATGCTTCCTGCATCCTAACTCTCCAGGATCAGATCTGAAAGGTTGGTGGAAGTTGAGTTTCTAGGAAGTGTAATCACATGAGAGTAGATTAAATTATTGTTTTTAAGATAAGAAAATACATATCATGCTTATGTTCAGTCATAGACAATTTTATAGAATGAAACGTTGAAAAAGACGAACTCTACTTTAAAGGGAAAAAAATACTTTGTTATGAGCAAATTATTAAATTCAAGTTATCCTAGGCAGCATGTTCTTCCCTAGAAAAGGGTATGTGAACTTTTATATTCACATAACAAGAGATTGTAAATAAGGATAGTCACCACATACAATGGTGGGAGATGAAGTAGGTTGGCTGCAGCCAAGAATGAAAATCTTTTCTATAGGATTCAGAAATTCTCTGGTGTTATGACCTTTAAGGCTAGAGGGCTGCTAAGGTTGGAGACAGTCACAAGAATGTTTGGTCACATACAGAGGTGTGAAAATAAATGAGTGTGAAGGAATTAAGATTGGCCTAGGTAGTTTGGGCTCTCAGCCTCCAGCAAGCCATTTCTCCAATTACAATGTTCTCACTCAGCCAAGATCAGCCTGCAGCAGCTTCATTCAACACAGGTCAAGCACAGTCAGAGAAGTTTAGCTCCTCGGTTGCTCCTGTTGGCCAAGCACTATGTGCATGCAGAAGCCAAATGGTCAGCATCTCGGGAAACTGGGAAGGCCCCTCTCTAAGATCTGATAGGAACAGGATGGGTTAAAGCAAAGGATCTTCAGGGTAAAGAAATAGCTGTCACTAAGATCATTAAGGAAGGAGTCTCTGGGCTGCCTGTTATGATTCTGCTCTCTATTTTCCTTTCTGAGTTCTGAGTATCTGATGTAACACTCACACGCAACACGTAATAGGAGTGTGGTACCTCAAGTTACAATAATTCAAAGCATAGTATGGCCTACAGAAAAAAAAAAAAAACAGTAGCAGAGAGAAGAAGCAGGCGTCCTCACCAGCCGAACAGTCCTCCACTCTTCCGTCAGTCTAACCATCTCTCTTCCCTCTGTCACTACACCCATCCGGTACTTCACAGAATATTTGCTTGCTTGTGTTTGTATTTGCATTCAAAGCGATTGCCTTCAATTTTTATTTTTAATTTTTGGCAAATTTGACTTTATGGCTCTAACTTTGCAGGGCCTGACTACTGACATTTCTAAGGAAGATTGGTCTTAATTCGCACTCGTTGCTCATTGTATGCTTTACCATGTTGCTTTAATGTTATGCCAGATTCCAGCTAAGAAAGTAAATGGCTCATCACACTATAAACAATAACACAGTTATCTCTTCAAATTCCTTCTGAACAAAATAACTGGATCCCATGTTACAAATACTGTTAGGAACAGGGGTAAACACAAACGACCAGACTTTCACTAGTTTTGTGAACACAGACAAAGTTTTCTTCTAAATCAATAGACATACAAAAAAACTAAGACTCCAATGGTAAGTAGTACCATCAACTTTACCCTGGGGGAATGTATGTATGTGTTAATACTTTCCTATATCTAGCTAATGCGTTTAACTGGGGAACATGGACCCAACGTGTACTGTCTTGCTTTCCATAAGACTTAAGACTTAGCATTCACACTATCTTCTACAAGAAAATAAAAAGACCATTGTCTCACAGCTACTTCTACTTCTGTTCAGATCAGTATTGCCAGCACTCACTGTTGAATTAAAATTTAGGCTGTGCTCACCATTAAATTGTCCTGTATAGCAATTTTTGCTCACTCATTTCCAAACTTAACAAATCTCTGGAGCTTTCCACTTGTCCTGACTCTTGGTTCTATTCTACACTTTTCTTTCCCATATAGAGCCATAATCATTTTTAGGACACACAGAGAGAGAGAGAGAGAGAGAGAGAGAGACAGAGACAGAGACAGAGACAGAGACAGAGACAGAGACAGAGACAGAGACAGAGAGAAAGTGAGGGGAGGCAGAGTATGTAGGCCAGGCTGGCCTCAAATTCACAGCCCTACCAGCTCTGCCTCCTGAGTGCTGGCATGTGGTAACCATGCCAGTGACATTTCACTCTCCCTTTGCCCTCCAGACATCTTCCTATACTCTAACTCCCCTTTTATATATGCATAAGCCATCTTCTTCACCAGCCAAGTTGCCTGCTTCCCAATTTCAGTTTTCATTAATATTTAGCAGACTATCTATGAGGCGGACTTCACGGGCACAGAAAATTGAAGGGAAGTGGGAAGGGGGAAAGGAATCTGGTTGAAGCCAGCTGAGGCTCCAGAAGTACAGCCCAGTTCACAGTTCTGCCTTGAAAGATGCTGAGAGACAACGTTCTTTTCTAGAGAGATATGTTCAGGTCCAATGGTGATAATGAAGTTTAAGGCCTGGATGCCTGCGACCTTTAAGGGTGGCTTTACTCCTTTCCCAGGTTATCTCCTGGGACTCTCACAACATGAGGAGAAACTTGTTAGCAGTGAAAACATCTTACCTTCCCGTCCTCCTGCTTGTGAGTGATGCTCTGACCTCACAGGCTGTAAACACACCTGATTCATATCAGAAACCACTTTATGATCTCATTTCCTTAACAATGGAACTTTGGGAACAGTTCTTCCACGTAGCTCCATCACGGGCCCATGTCCTGGAGCCCCTCTTCTTGGAGAAGCACACAAAACCATGCTCCGCAGAGTTTTTACTCTTTCTGGAGTGCCTCTCTTTCTCTAGATCCCTGTGATTGACCCTATTTCTAAAGTCTCCTTCTAATAGACTTCGATGCCCTGGTATCCTGGCTCTTTCTGCAATTGTTTTCTTAGCAGAGCCCAGGACCTGGCTTTACCTGATAGCAGGTTCCTAAAGGACAAGCTAAGCTCCTACACAGCAGGTAGCAGTATTAAGCAAGACTCCAACCCTGCCACTACTGATAGGTGGACTAAGAATGCCAGAATCTGACAAATACAGAGGTGGATGCTTGCAGCCAACCATTGGATTACTAAACACAGGGTCCCCAATGGAGAAGCTAGAGACAGGACTGAAGGAGATGAAGGGGTTTGCAACCCCATAGGAAGAACAATATCAACCAACCAGACCCCCCCAGAACTCCCAGGGACTAAACCACCAGCCAAAGACTACACATAGAGGGACCCATGGCTCCAGCCACGTATGTAGCAGAGGATGGCCTTGTCAGGCATCAATGGGAGGAAAGGTCCGGTGAAGGTTCAATCCCCCAGTATAGGGGAATGCCAGGGAGGGGAGGCAGGAGTGGGGGGTGGGAACACCCTCTGGGGGAGACTGGGAAAGGGGATAACATTTGAAATGTAAATAAAGAAGATATCCAATTAAAAAAAGAATGGTTTTAAGTGTGTATTTGCTCATAATACATTTAAAAAACTGGATTCTCACTGTATTTCCTAGGCTGGTCTTCAACTCCTGGGCTCAGGGGTCCTCCTTTGTCATGGTAATCAGGCACAATGACTGAGCCTGGCTCATAAAAGCATGGAAATAATTCCAAACAAATAACTCCAGCATTCATCTCACTTGGTGTCATAAGCAAACAAACATGTCAAAGACTTTGAACATATGTTTATTAAGAATTTTAACTTACTTAGAAATAACCCAAGGGCTAGGGAGGTGGTTCAGTGTTAAGGGGCTTGCTACACAATCATGAGGATCTTACTTTGAATCCCTAGCCCCTGTGGAAAGGGGTGAGGCAGGGATGCAAGCCTGTAATCCCAGGACTGAGGAAACTGAGACTGAAGGATCCTGGGGCTTGCTGGTCAGCCATCCTAGTTAAACTGCTGAGCTCTAGGTTCTGGGAGAGATCTTAAAACTAAAGCAGAACAAGCCAGGTGATGGTGGCTCACTCTTTTAACCCCAGCACTCAGGAAGCAGAGGTATGAAGACCTCTGAGTTCGAGGCCAGCTTAGTCTATGTAGCAAGTCCCAGGACAGCCAGGGCTACAAAGGGAAACCCCATGTCAAAAATAAAACAAAACAAAAAACAGGGAAAGGGGGGTAGGGGTGGGGGACAAAGAAACTAAGGAAGACATACAACATAGTTTCCAAAGTCCACATGCATAAGTGTACATGTATACACTCATGCATAAGAGTACCCATACACTCATGTTTACACACACATAAATGTACACACACACATCATACGAACATACAAACACACAAAGGAACACGTATATACATAAAGTGAATGATAAAGATTTCAAATTACTGGAAAAGATTTTTCTGAAGAAGTTACATAAATATCTACACTTATCACCTAATTCCATTCTTAACATTTGTCCATACTAATCATAAGAATTCGGAAGCACCAGGCAAAGGTCACCAGCTATCCGCTAAGCTTGTTCTTACACATGGATGCTGAACAGTCTTCACAGAAGTGAGATCTCTACCAAGTTAAATGCGCAGGTGCGTTATCAACCAGCAGCTTTTGATTACAGCAACCTCGTTAAACAGAGCTTATCTACTTACGATTTTTACGAGTCATATAAATATTGACAAGCACTCGCTTCCTTGTTAATTTATGATCTGGGCTGCTGCCTGAGGGCCTACTGATGTCCTGGGGCCACGCTTGGAGAGGGTGGGGTGAGAGAGAAAATTTGACGTGGGTGGCCTGGGCTGCCACCCGAGACCATATTGAAGTCCACGGTGTGAGCATCCTCCGAGGGCCTTGTCTGGGTCCATGGTTCTGCTATGGCCCGGGGGCCTATGCTCGTGGCCTGTGCTCTCACCGGAACCATGTGAACCTACGCCTGCTGACTGAAGAGCAAGAAGGCTGTGTTGGCAGCGGTGTTGATGACCGCAGCACAGTTGAGGAAGAGAGACTTGAAAGGCTCTCTGTGACAACCCCTACACTCCCACCCCACCCTCCAAAAAACATAACGGCCTAAAAAGGAAGATAGAGAGAGCTCTTACAATCGTGGTAAGGATGCTAAAGTGTAGCTCTCCGTGGTTGGTGACTTCTGGTAAGGCTGTGGGTGTTTAACCTGCTTCGGTGGGTACGTGGACAATACAAACTGGACTTGGGGGACAGGGGGACACAAAGAACAGTGGCACACATGGAGGGACTGGGAGGTGGGTATGATTGGGGTGTATTGGTGGAGGGTTCCCAGAGAATCAATCAAAATGTTCTGAGGGGGAAAACCTGAGAATGTTCATTTAATTCTAAGTCAGCTTGGTATTATGCAGGCAACATGTAAATCTAAGACCACATAATGCAAAAGCCACAGATACACACAAGAATGCATACAAAACGATAAGAAAGATTTTGTCATTTTAACCTAAAAACTCACTTGCCAGCTTCCCAAAGGGTTTCATTTGTTTGTTTCTTGTTTTAAGTTCTGTTTTGTCTCCACTACAGATCTCTGTGATGGTTTGAATCACATGTAGTGTCTTGAATAAAATGACTTGCTAATAGGGAGTGTGACCTTGTTGGAATGGGTGTAGCCATGTTGGAAGAAGTCTGTCACTGTGGGTGGCGGGCTTTGAGGTCTTACATGCTCAAGCTATTCCCACTATGGCTCAGCCTTCCTTCTGCTGCCTCCGGATCCGGATGGAGAACTCCAGTCTTTCTCCAGCACCGTGTCTGCCTGCATGCCACCATGCTTCCCTCCATAATGCTAATGAACTAAGAGTTGTCATGGTCATGGTGTCTCTTCACAGCAAAAACCCTAACTAAGACAATCACTTTCTAAATTAATAAGCGATCCTTAACTCTGAATTTGCACTTTGAAAGTATGATTCTTTCATGAAATAGGCTAGGAATTTACACCTAAAACTTCCAGGCAATAAAAATGGAAATAAAAAGGTTACTTTAATATGAACAACAATAGTCATCAAAAGAGAGAAGGAGGAGGAGAAAGAGGAGATAGAGCTGAAAAATTATAACACACTAAACTTAAAAGTTAATCAATTATCCTAAAGGTGTTCCCACACATTTTAATTAGTCTGATTAAATACATGTTAAACTAGACATGCAGAACTAAAATTGACTTTTTAGAAAGGCTCTTCCATGAATTTAATAGCATGGAAGAATGCAGGTTAAATCCTTGGCTAATGGGAAAGGAACTGTCAAACTATTCCTAAGAATTTCAGCAACAGCAGGGTGATGGCTGTTCTTGGTTGTCACTTGATGACATCTTGATTTAACTAAAACCCCAAAATAGAGAACACACCTTTAAGTGATTTCTGCTTAACTTAAAGTGAGATCTACTTCTATCCAAATTTTTGGAGTAGGATGATCCACCTTTAATTCACATTTAATCTGGGCCATGCCTTCTGCTGGAAACTTGTGAAAGGTCATGGAAGAAGGAAGCTTTTTCTCTTTGCCTGCTCGATCTTGACTAGTTAGCACGTCCATTCCTTCACTGACATTAAAGACTACTTCGTTGGGATTCCAGTATATACTGAAGATCAGCTGAGACGTCCAATTGTGGACTGAGCAACTTCTGGGTTCTCAAACTCTCTGTTGATAGCCAGCCATTGCTGGATTATCTGCACCACAGCCTTTAAGTCATTCTAATAAATCCCCATTATAGACAGATAGACAGACAGATATAGATATAGATATTATAGATATAGATACACATAGATATATTTTATATATTATATATAGTGTATATATATATGATATGTACATAGAGGAGAGAGAGAGAGAGAGAGAGAGAGAGAGAGAGAGAGAGAGAGAGAGACTTCCTATAAGTTCTGTTACTCTAGAGAACCTGACTAGTACAAGCAGTTTTCATGAGTAAACTGTATTCTGCCTATCTCTATCTCCAGGACCCATTTTCAAACCATTTTCCTGGTTCCAAATAACACTAGGACCAGACCAAAGTAAAAAAAAACTATTTACAGAAAGAAAAAAAAACTATTTTTTTTTCCTTTTCATTAATTCATAGCTGAATGTCATCCAATTTTAATGCCACCCAACAGGCACTATGTGGATACAAAATTGACATTCCTACTCTTAAAATTATCCAAAAGGCTAATGCCAGTGGTAAGGTCTAGCTCTAAGTCAGATGTTCCCTATCATTATGAGACACACTAGGATAAATTTAAAGGGGAAAGGTAATTTGTTTACAATTTAAGACATAATTGGGGAGAAATTTTTTTAAATCTGTCTCTGCCCTGCCTGCACTACCTCTGCAACTTAGAGAAAAGGCAAGACAGAAGTTCTAAACCATTCACATGTAGCATTAGATGTGCTCCCTAGTTGTCTCAACTGAGGATAGTCTTTCTCTTAGAAAGTGTACCTTTCTCCAAACATGAGGGCTTTGCGGGTAGGTAGGTCATTTCCATTCACATCTCTCCTCCTTGCAGCTACCTTAATTCTTAATGTCCTGATACAAAAGCCTGCCCTCCCCCGCTCCTTCCTCCACATTTCCTAATCACAGTTTGCCTACTCACATTAAAGTATAAATGTGAAGAACTAAAATTAATAGGTAACAGACAGGTACCATTTGCTCTTTGGCCCCCTCGTTCCCCTACATTGATATCACTGACTGAAGTCTTGACAAGTATTTTTGTCTTGATTTTAGTAAAGACTTGGAAATCAAAACTTTAGACAGCAACTCTTCCTGTCTAGCACTATTGTGGGCTTGGATCTGCAAAAGAATCCTCTTGACCAGCTTTGCTGCTCGTTTTCTCCCAGATGCACTCACCTCACATTCTCACTGGGGAATGACTTCAGAAACCTCCGTGTTTATTCTCATTGCTACTGAATATCCATCTACAGCTGGTGGTAGAACAACAGAGCCCCAATTGAAAAGAGCAGTTCCTGGGCAAATGTATCACCTACGGCTCCTATGAAAGTTCTCCTGCACAGTATAGAAGGAAAAAAGGCAGAAAACTAAGAATATACTATGTGAAGAGTTTTGTAACCTTTCCGTTGGGCTGCCCTAGCTACTCTGTGCATTTCAGATCTTTGTTATGGGAGTGAGTTAAAAATCGAAACAAATTAAGTCATTTTATAAGCTACACTTCTATGGAAAACTCAAATTACAAACTGACCAGACCAGGTCAAGAAGTATTTTTGAACATGATTGTTGGAGTTGCGTCCTTATTCGCCCATGTATACAAACATAACAACATGAAACACAAGAAATAGTGTGTCGATCTTGGGTCCCGGATCCTTCAGAGACTAGTCTACACAGGTGAGAGTGCAGACTACAGAAGCGACACAGCTTCTGGGACAGGCCCTGTTTCAGGCCTTCATCTTCAGACAGGAGGCAAGTCCCAATGCCAGGTATCTGTGCACCTTCCCTGCAAGAGGAGAGCTTGCCTGCAGAGAGTACTCTGACCACTGAGACTCAAGAGAGCTAGACTCCCAGGTCTGCTGACAGAGGCTAACAGAATCACAGGAGGAACAAGATCCAACCAGAGACAACTATAATAACTTAACTCCAGAGATTACCAGATGGCAAAAAGCAAACGTAAGAATCTTACTAACAGAAACTAAGACCACTCACCATCATCAGAACCCAGCACTCCCATCTCAGCTAGTCCTGGATACCCCAACACACCCAAAAAGCAAGACTCGGATTTAAAATCATATCTCATGATGCTAGTAGAGGACATCAAGAAGGACTTTAATAACTCACTTAAAGAAATACAGGAGAACATTGCTAAAGAGGTAGAAGTCCTTAAAGAAATACAGAAAAACACAACCAAACAGGTGATGGAATTGAACAAAACCATCCAAGACCTAAAAAGGGAAGAAGAAACAATAAAGAAAACCCAAAGTGAGACAACGCTGGAGATAGAAACCCTAGGAAAGAAATCTGGAACCATAGATATGAGCATCAGCAACAAAATACAAGAGATGGAAGAGAGAATCTCAGGTGCAGAGGATTCCATAGAGAACATGGGCACAATAATCAAAGAAAATGCAGAATGCACAAAGATCCTAACTCAAAACATCCAGGAAATCCAGGACACAATGAGAAGACCAAACCTACAGATAGTAGGAGTAGATGAGAATGAAGATTTTCAACTTAAAGGGCCAGCAAATATCTTCAACAAAATTATAGAAGAAAACTTCCCAAACCTAAAGAAAGAGATGCCCATGAACATACAAGAAGCCTACAGAACTCCGAATAGACTGGACCAGAAAAGAAATTCCTCCCAACACATAATAATCAGAACAACAAATGCACTAAATAAAGATAGAATATTAAAAGCAGTAAGGGAAAAAGGTCAAGTAACATATAAAGACAGGCCTATTAGAATTAGATCAGACTTCTCACCAGAGACTATGAAAGCCAGAAGATACTGGACAGATGTTATGCAGACCCTAAGAGAACACAAATGCCAGCCCAGGCTACTATACCCAGCAAAACTCTCAATTACCATAGATGGAGAAACCAAAGTATCCCATGACAAAACCAAATTTTCACAATATCTTTCCACGAATCCATCCCTTCAAAGGATAAAAAAGGGAAAACACCAACACAAGGATGGAAACTACACCCTAGAAAAAGCAAGAAAGTAATCCTTCAACAAACCTAGAAGAAGACAGCCACAAGAACAGACTCCCAAATTTAAAAACAAAAATAACAGGAAGCAACAATTACTTTTTTTTAATTTCTCTTAACACCAATGGACTCAATTCCCCAATAAAAAGACATAGACTAATAGACTGGCTACACAAACAGGACCCAATATTTTGTTGCTTACAGGAAACCCACCTCAGCGAAAAGGACAGACACTACTTCAGAGTGAAAGGCTGGAAAACAATTTTCCAAGCAAATGGTCCAAATAAAATTGACTTCCAACCCAAAGTTATCAAAAAAGACAAGGAGGAGCACTTCATACAGATCAAAGATAAAATCTACCAAGATGAACTCTCAATTCTGAATATCTATGCTCCAAATACAAGGACAGCCACATTCATTAAAGAAACTTTAGTAAAGCTCAAAGCACACATTGCACCTCACACAATAATAGTGGGAGACTTCAACACACCACTTTCACCAATGGACAGATCCTGGAAACAGAAAGTAAACAGAGACACATGGACACTTACAGAAGTTATGAAACAAATAGATTTAATTGATATCTACAGTACATTTTATCCTAAAACAAAAGGATACACCTTCTTCTCAGCACCACATGGCACCTCCTCTAAACTGACCATATAATTGGTCACAAAACAGGCCTCAACAGATACAAAAATATTGAAATTATCCCATGCGTCCTATCTGATCACCATGGACTAAGGCTGATGTTCAATAACAACATAAATAATAGAAAGCCAACATTCACGTAAAAATTGAACAACACTCTACTCAATGATTCCTTGGTCAAGGATGAAATAAAGAAAGAAATTAAAGACTTTTTAGAGTTTAATGAAAATGAAGCCACAACATACCCAAACTTATGGGACACAATGAAGGCAGTCCTAAGAGGAAAACTCATAGCCCTGAGTGCCTCCAAAAAGAAACTATAGAGAGCATACACTAGCACCCTGACAGCACACCTAGAAGCTCTGGAACTAAAGGAAGCAATTTCACCCAAGAGGAGTAGACAGCAGGAAATAATCAAACTCAGAGCTGAAATCACCCAAGTGGAAACAAAAAGAACTATTCAAAGATTCAACCAATCGAGGAGCTGGTTCTTTGAGAAAATCAACAAGATAGATAAACCCTTACTCAGACTAACTAGAGGTCACAGGGACAGTATCCTAATTAACAAAATGAAAATAGAGACATAACAACAGATCCTGAGAAAATCCAAAACATCATCAGATCCTACTACAAAACGCTATACTCAACAAAACTAGAAAACCTGGATGAAATAGACAACTTCCTAGACAGATACCAGGTACCAAAGTTAAATCAGGAACAGATTAATGATCTGTCCCATTTCCTCTAAAGAAATAGAAGCAGTCATCAATAGTCTCCCAACCAAAAAAAGCCCAGGACCAGACAGGTTTAGTGCAGAGTTCTATCAGACCTTCAAAGAAGACCTAATTCCAACTCTTCTCAAACTATTCCACAAAATAGAAACAGAAGGTACTCTACCCAATTCATTCTATGAAGCCACAATTACTCTGAGATCTAAACCACAGAAAGACCCAACAAAGAAAGAGAACTAATTTCTCTTATGACTATCGATGCAAAAATACTCAATAAAATCACAAATATACACACATCAAAATGATCATCCATCATGACCAAGTAGGCTTCATCCCAGGGATGCAGGGATGGTTTAATATACGGAAATCCATCAACATAATCCACTATATAAATAAACTCAAAGACAAAAACCACATGATCATCTCATTAGATGCTGAGAAAGCATTTGACAAAATCCAACAGCCCTTCATGATTAAAAGTTTTGGAAAGATCAGGAATTCAAGGCCCATACCTAAACATAATAAAAGCAATCTACAGCAAACCAGTAGCCAACATCAAACTAAATGGAGAGAAACTCAAAGCAATCCCACTAAAATCAGGGACTAGACAAGGCTGCCCACTTTCATGCTACCTATTTAATATAGTACTTGAAGTTCTAGCCAGAGCAATTCGACAACAAAACAACATCAAGGGGATACAAATTGGAAAGGAAGAAATCAAAACATCACTATTTGCAGATGATATGATAATATATATAAGTAACCCCAAAAATTCCACCAAAGAACTCTTAAACCTGATAAACAGCTTCAGTGCAGTAGCTGGATATAAAATTAACTCAAATAAATCAACGGCCTTTCTCTACAAAAATGAATTACGGACTGAGAAAGAAATTAGGGAAACAACACCCTCCCCAATAGTCACAGATAATATAAAATACATTGGTGTGACTCTAATTAACAAGGTGAAATATCTGTGCCATTCTAAAGAAAGAAATTGAAGAAGATCTCAGAAGATGGAAAGATCTCCCATGCTCATGGATTGGCACGATTAATATAGTAAAAATGGCTATCTTGCCAAAAGCAATCTACAGATTCAATGCAATCCCAACTCAATTCTTCACTGAGATAGAAAGGGCAATTTGCAAATTCATCTAAAAAATAAAAAAACCTAGGATAGCAAAAACTATTCTCAACAATGAAAGAACCTCTGGTGGAATCACCATGCCTGACATTAAGCTGTACTATAGAGCAATTATGATAAAAACTGCAGAGGTATATTCTTTTGTATAGTAACACACAGGTAGATCAATGAAATAGAATTGAAGACCCAGAAATGAATCCACACACCTATGGTAACTTGATCTTTGACAAGGGAGCTAAAACCATCCAGTGGAAAAAAGACAGCATTTTCAACAAATGGTGCTTGCACAACTGGAGGTTATCATGTAGACAAATGAGAATTGATCCATTCTTATCTCCTTGTACAAAGCTCAAGTCTAAGTGGATCAAAGACCTCCACATAAGACCAGAGACACTGAAATTAATATAGGAGAAAGTGGGGAAAAGCCTCAAAAATATGGGCACAGGGGAAAAATTCCTAAACAGAACAGCAAGGGCTTTTGCTGTAAGATCAAGAATTGACAAATGGGACCTCATAAAATTGCAAAGCTTCTGTAAGGCAAAAGACACTGTCAATAAGACAAAAAGGCCACCAACAGATTGGGAAAGAATTTTTACCAATCCTAAATCTGATAGGGACTAATATCCAATATATACAAAGAGCTCAAGAAGCTGGACTCCAGAAATTCAAATAACCCCATTTTTAATGAGCTAAACAAAGAAGTCTCAACTGAGGAATACCGAATGGCAGAGAAGCACCTGAAAAAATGTTCAATATCCTTAATCATCAGGGAAATGCAAATCAAAACAACCTTGAGATTCCACCTCACACCAGTCAGAATGGCTAAGATCAAAAATTCAGGTGACAGCAGATGCTGGCGAGGATGTGGAGAAAGAACACTCCTCCACTGCTGGTGGGACTGCAAGCTGGTACAACCACTCTGGAAGTCAGTCTGGAGGTTCCTCAGAAAATTTGACATAATAGTACCAGAAGATCCAGCCATACCTCTCCTGGGCACATACCCAGAAGTTCCAACTGGTAATAAGAACACATGCTCCACTATGTTCATAGCAGCCTTATTTATAATAGCCAGAAGCTGGAAAGAACCCAGATGTCCCTCAACAGAAGAATGGATACAAAAAATGTAGTACATTTACACAATGGAGTACTACTTAGGTATTAAAAACAATGGATTTATGAAATTCTTGGACAAATGGAGAATATCATCCTTAGTGAGGTAACCCAATCACAAAAGAAGTCATTAGATATGCACTCACTGATAAGTGGATACAGAAACATGGAACACCCAAGATACAATTTGCAAAACACAAGAAAATCAAGAAGAGGGGAGACCAATGGGTGGATACTTCATTCCTCCTTAGAATAGGGAACAAAATACCCATGAAAGTAGTTACAGAGACAAAGTTTGAAGCTAAGACGAAAGGATGGACTATCCAGAGAATATCTCTACCTGGGATCCATCCCATAATCAGCCACCAAACCCAGACTCTATTGCATATGCTAGAAAGATTTTGCTGAAGGGACCCTGTTATAGCTGTCTCGTATGAGGCTATCCTAGTGCCTAGCAAATACAGAAGTGGATGCTCACAGTCATCTATATGATGGAACACAGGGCCCCCAGTGGAGGAGCTAGAGAAAGCACCCAAGGAGCTGAAGGGGTCTGCAACCCTATATATAGGTGGAACAACAATATGAACTAACCAGTACCCCCTGAGCTCATGTCTCTAGCTGCACATGTAGCAGAAGATGGCCTAGTTGGCCATCACTGGGAAGAGAGGCCCCTTGGTATTGCAAACTTTATATGCCCCAGTACAGGTGAATGCCAGGGCCAAGAAGTGGGAGTGGGTGGGGAGGGAATCAGGGCGGAGAAGAGGGTATAGGGAACTTTCAGACTTGCATTTGAAATGTATATAAAGAACATATCTAAAAAAAAAAGAGATAGAGAAAAAAAAAAAGAAACAGTGTGTCTTCTCTAGACTGGAGAATTAACTTCCAGTGGGATCAGAGGAAAGCTCACGTCACAAATTGCTGTTCTCTCCTTTCCTTGATTTTATTCCTGAGCAGAGTTAGCCATTTTATCATTAAAAATGCAATTCTTTCCAGCTGTACTTCTTATTTTAAGTTTTTAAATTAAAATATAATTACATCATTTCCTGCTTCCTTCTCCTTCCTCCAGTCAATCCTTTGTCTACCCGCCTCCCTCTTAAATTCATTTATTTTTCTTGAATTGGTATTGTTACATAATATATAGTTAAATATTTATGCATAAATCTATAAATACAACCTGCTGAGTCAACTTGATGTTGCCTGTATGCACATGATCTCAGAGCTGACCACTTGATACTAGACAACTAATTTTTCAATAATTGGGGTCATCTCTGGGGAAGACTATTTCTTCTAACCTCAGCATCCCTTAGCTGCCTGTAGCTCTTTGTTTAAGAGTGAGATCCCATAAAACTTCCCCCTTCTACGTTAACTTGTCTATTGATGTTGTACTTGTTCAGGTGTAATCTAGAGAGCCACACAGTTGAGGTATCCCGTGTGTACCATCCCTGTCATTTCTAAAAGACAAAATTTTACCACAGCTTTCCTGGTCCCCTGACTCTTAAAATCTTCTCAGCTCCATTGTCATCAGAAAGGTTTCACCCAGCAGCTGATGGGAGCAGACGCAGAGAGCCATACCCAGACATTAGGTGGAGCTCAGAGAACATCAGACCTAGAGGAACCACCAATGTGGGAGAATATACAGTGTTTGTCTTTCTA
Source organism: Mus caroli (assembly GCF_978045245.1). Lineage (NCBI taxonomy): Eukaryota > Metazoa > Chordata > Mammalia > Rodentia > Muridae > Mus > Mus caroli. Next base: position 24,318,385 of record NW_028227258.1, read on the forward strand.
GGCTTGAAAGAGGAACAGGAAGAATTGTAGAAGCCAGAAGAGTCAAGGACACCCCAGAACATGGCCCACAGAATCAGCCAAGCAGCACTCACAGGGGCCCACAGAGACTGAACTTAACTGTGGGTTGAAAAATAAGTATCCAAATGCAGTTGGGAATTGTAGTGGTTTTGTAAAGTACTGGTAGAAGTTTCTCCTTTAAGATCCATGACTTCACTAGCCACAGGACATTGGGTAGATTTCCAGTATCAGGCAGGACTTCCCTCTGTTAAATGGGCTTGAAGTCCAGTTAGACATCTGTTAGTTGCCACCAAAATATGAGTGCCACTATTGCACCCCAGGATTATCATGCTATGCTGATTGTGGTTATGAATCTTGGGCATCGTATTAGGGTAGGGGCTGTAGCTGGAAGCTTGCATAGCACCTTCTCCTTCCGGAAAGCTGGTCCTGCGGGAGGAGGTTTTCAGGTCAATTCTAGCCCAGATCTGAGTCCTGTGTTCAAAGTACTTGATATCTTCAAGAATAGAGGCTTGCTTCAATTTCTAGGAGGCAAGCAATGGTGTGCATTGTTTGGGGGAGTCTCTTGGACTCCCCAGACCAAAAAGGGGAGAGTTCTCACATCTGGTACTGGGATTTTTGTTAGACAATCTAAAGCTCACCCAAGTGACATAATTTCATTTATGTTATGTATATGTCTACACATACACTTAGATGTGTTATATGTGATTTGGGGGTATACAAAAAATAACATAAATCCTTAGAGTTTTTTTTCAAACATCCAATATGGTTTGTCTCTCCTTCATCATCTCCTTCTGTATTGGCCTTCCTTCCCTCTCTCCAACTGAACCCTCTCTATTTTTCCCTTCATATTACTTGTATCTTCCTGGACCCCTCTCTAGCTCCCTACCACAACCACCACCATGGTACCCCTTTCCTCTCCTGGGTTCTGCACTTACTCCAGGTTATATGCTTGTGTCTGAAGACTCCGGTGGGCACATATTTCTTCAAGTCTGGTGCCCTTGACTGTCTGCTAGAACCCCACAGTACAGCTCTTCACTTAAGCCATCCCAAACATGTTTATTCTCTTTCTCAAAGTAAAAAATTTACTTAACATTGAGGTCTGGGAATTAAATTAGGTAAGGATTTTTTTTTCATGTTAAAAGAAGTCCAAATATTTACTCAGAAAAAAAAAAACTTATGATTCTTAATTTTAGCAAAATGCAGGAGTGGGTGCTGTATTCCAAAATGTCATTGCCTATTACGTAGACTTTGCTCACCTCAGAGCTGAATGTGCGGCTACAGTGGCGTTCATGCCAGAAAACTATGGAGTTGAGATGTGCTCTCTATTTTTAATGTCTCGCTGTCTCTCACTTATAAATCTGGGTTAGACAAACCAAAACGGAAGAAGGGTGGTGTGGGTTTCATAGTGTGTTTGATTCATGAACATTGTCCTTATTTCCTACGGCATATTCTTATAAATTAAAAAAAAAAAAACACGTGCCAAATTACAATTTCCAAAATTTTGCTTTTGAACTAAGCTGAGGATGCACTGTCTGCCTGAGCTTTTTCCTCACTGCAAGAGCAAGAGCTAAGGCTAGAAACCCTAGATGTGTTAGGGAACAAGATTCCCTCAAGGCCAGAACTTTTATGCTCCATAAAGCTTCCCTACTGTGATCTCACACTCCCATCAGTGAAAAAGAAATCTAGACTAAAATGCTGACATCTAAGGGAGTCCAAGGTAATGAAGAACTCCATGAACTCTGGGAAGCCACGATTCTGCAGAATTATGCTCAGAAAGTATCACGAACGTAGGCACATCTAATCTAAAACTATCTAAGTAAATACTAACTATATTACAAAATAGTAAGCATTCAATCAAAAATAAAGTCATCCCAAACCTTTAATCTGAAAAATCTAAAACTGCAAGATCAGGCAGGCTTGTCTCTGAGCTTTTTCTTCCTGTTTAATCCATAAAAACTTAATTATAAAGCAAAGTTTTGCCAACGTTATACTGTTTTTCCATCTTTAGGCTATAACAGTATTTATATTTTGTTCACTGTGTGTCATTCTAAGATATGAATGTTTTTTTCTTGTTTTTAGGGATTTATTTATTTCGTGCAGATGAGTATATTCGTATGCATGAGTATATACATTATATGAATATGCTGTCCTCATGCACACCAGAAGAAGGCATCAGATCCCATTAAAGATTGTTGTGAGCCACCATGTGGTTGCTGGGAATTGAACTCAGGACCTCTGGAAGAGCACCCAGTACTCTTAACCACAGAACCATCTCTCCAGCCCAGGGATTTGAATGTTTGTAAGAAGACAAAAAATCTTGAGACAAACTGGAAGACAAATTAGTCATAGACAGAGTTCAGAACAAGATGTCAGTGCTGATAAATGTTTGTATTCTTTCAGCATTTTTTTGTCAGCATAGGAATTTGTAAGATGTTAATTATACAATTATGTAGATATTGAATATATTAGCATAGTGATGCAATATTATATTCAATACATTTATCTTAACCAAGGCTGGAAAAAAATACCAGAAAAAAAAATGACTGTGATTAGGAAAGGAAGAGAAGTACAGGCATTTCAATCCCCGTGTGTTGCACCTGGTCCTGAAGTCAGCATAGAACCAAAGGATGGAGTCGGACGATACCATGGACAGGATTGGGTTTTATGACAATTAAAGCAAGTACCTTGATATCAGCAAGGTGTTTACTCATCTGGTTTCTGCTGTCTCTTTAAAATTCCATGTTTATGGAGATAAGACCAATGCCATGAAACAAAAATATTATCTATAATTATTCTCCCAAATCCACAGTAAGTAGAGTGACATCATAGCCCTAGGGTAATTCAGAACCAAGAGTAAACAATATTCTCACCATATCATTCAGATTAATGCAACCGTGGCTAACTGCCACCAACTTCTGACAAGTTATTTTCCTCAAAGAGCCTTTATGTGAGTTATGATCTGACATTCCAACCCTAGTATGTTAACATCTGGAAAACTAACTTATTGCTTTAACCTGACAAGTTTGCAGGGTTTAAATTCTTAAATTTTTAGGAGCAAAGTCAGAAAAGAATTTTACTGAGTTTTGACTCATTTAAAACACAGGCCAAAATTTAATTTTATAAACAATTCTGGTTTTGAGTGTGTAGTCCCCCCTTTTTATATAAATATTGATATAGATGGTAAATCCCACTACCAACTAACAAACTGATCTATGTTTGGGAAAACAACAAACCTGGAGAGAGTCGGCAGACTGGGCTTCTTGCCAAAAAGCCCAGGTTAAAGTACAAAGAAGCTGCAGTGTTTGATCAACCCATGGCGCGTCTGTGATCAGCCTCAGTGTGCTAGTTCACTGTGTCATTGCCTTTGATATTTTCAACCTTTTTCAATCATTGTGGCTTTGGGTTTTTTCATTGATGTTTAATATCTTTTTAAAAAATCTCTCTGTGTCTATCTCTGTCTCTCTGTTTCTCTGTTTCTCTCTGTCTCTATCTCGGGATGTGTGTGTGTGTATGTGTGTGTGTGTGTGTACTCCCCCCCCCCAAAGCCTCCTTGGACGTTTTTGGTTTTTGGTTTTTGGATTTTGGTTTTTGGTTTTTGTTTCAAAGGAAAGAGCCCAGGGCTCTGCATACGCTAGGCATGCACTTTACCACTGAGCTATACCGCCAACCCTTTTATATGTTTATTTTTAGACACAATCTCACTAGGTGTTAGAAAGTCCTTCAACTTGGGATATTATTGTCCTGGCTTCCCAAGTAGTTGAGTTAGTTAGCAGGCATGGGTAGCGTCGAATTAGTTAACCTTCTCTGTGCTCCTGACAGGTCACATGACACACCTGCCCAAGAGCTATCTGGAATCTCAAATGAAAGACACACACACACACACACACACACACACACACGCCAGTTAATTTTAATATGCTTTGACTAGCTTAATGGTTGGGCACTTCTAATCCTCCCTGGGGCTAGCAAACACTCCACTCTAGTATTGTGGAATTAACATCCTTTAAAACCTATATTTCATCTCTGCTACCCCAGACCCAATTAGGGAAGTGGCCACTAGAGCCACTTACCCAAGTTTCTTACATGGTTGGTCCATCCTACACCCCTCTCCTGGTGATTCACCTCTTCTCTCTCTCTCCCAAGTCCAGGAATCCTAAAGGCCCCACCATTGGCTGCTGCCATCTTTATTTACCAATCAGATCCAATTGAGGACAGGGTCCCTCAATGTTTTCTGTACAGACACCGTGTAAGCAATTTGGGGAACCAAAATTAACATTTTAAAGCAAGCAGTATTAGGCCAAGCCCACTTCAGGCATGTGCTATCAAGCCCCATTCAAATATTAAAATTCTAGTCTCCTCAATTTTGTATTAACTACATTTTTTAAAAAAGCACTTCAGAAACCTGTTCACACAACCACAGGCTCTTAGCTTCTGAACTATTATTATGTGAATATATTGAATACCTACATAAGTGCACAGCAAAAGAGGTTCTTTGACCATTGTGTTGATTGGTTTTTGTCAACTTGACACAAACCTAGACTTATCTGGAAAGGGTGAATCCAAACTGAAGAAATGCTTCATAAGATTGATCTATACCCAAATCTATGAGGTGTTGTCTGGATTAATGACTACTGTGGGAGGGCCTAGTCCACTGTAGGTCTTGCTGCCCTGGACAGATGGTTCTGGGAAGTATAAAAAGGCAAACCAAGCCATGAGAAGCAAGCCAATGAGCAGACTCCTCTATGGTCTCTGCATCAGCTCTTGCCTCTAGGTTCCTGACCTGTTTGAGTTCCTGCCCTGACTTCCCTTATTGGTGTAGACTGTAATGTATAAGATGAAAGAAACCCTTTCCTCCTTCCCAGGTTGTTTGGGTCATAGTATCACAGCAACAGAAACTAACAAAGACAACCATTGATAAATAGCATGAGTATTGAAGTAGACTGTATATAAAATACCCATTATAAAGGCACACTGTATATGCTTAGTCAGTATACAACACACGCACTCACACACACACACACACACACACACACACACACACTCACACACACACACTCACACACACACACACACTCACATACACACACACACTCACACACACACTCACACACACACACTCACACACACACTCACACACACACTCACACACACACACACACTCACACACACACACTCACACACACACACACTCACACACACACACTCACACACACACACTCACACACACTCACACACACACACACACTCACACACACACACTCACACACACACTCACACACACACTCACACACACACTCACACACACACTCTCACACACACACACACACTCACACACACACACACACTCTCACACACACACACTCACACACACACTCACACACACACACACACACACTCACACACACACACACTCACACACACACACTCTCACACACACACACACTCACACACACACACACTCACACACACACACTCACACACACACACACACACACACTCACACACACACACTCACACACACACACACACACTCACACACACACACACACTCACACACACACACACACAGAGTGTCGTGATGATTATGACATCATGTCTTTATAATCCAGGCATGGTAGTACTTCCCTTTAATCCCTTCACTTGGAGAACAAAGCAGGAACATTGTTGTGTGGTAAAAATTATTCTGGATTCCATAGTGAGATCGTCTCTAAAGCAAAAACAAAGAATGAAAAGAAAGAGAAAAGGAAAAAAAAACTTTCCTTATCATTAAGAAAATAAAGTCATGTATGTGTCCCTTATGGACAAAGGTGCATTCTAAGATATGACTCATTGAGTGATTTACTATCAAGTGAGCATCACATAGTGTGCTAACTAAAGGGACACCATGTCACCAGTTGCTGTACTCAAGAAAGAAAAAAAACAAAACAAAAAAAACAAATACCGAGTCTCTTGCCTTCCGCTCACTAGCGCAGAGTGTGCAGACGTGTATCACTGTGCCCAGTTATACAGTACTGATAATTGAGCACAGCGCCTCACGCATGCCAGACAAGCATTCTAGTGAGTTAAATCCCAGCCCATTAGAGGAGATGCTTCAACGGCATCTGTCTTACTTATTGTTCTGTTGCTTTGAAGAGACACCATGATCAAGGGAACTCATAAAAGAAAACATTTAACTGGGGACTTGTTTACAGCTTCTGAGGGTTAGTCCATGATCCAGTGGTGGGGAGTGAGGCAGGCAGCAGGCAGGCCCAGGGCTGGGAAAGTAACTGATAACTACATGTTTATCTGTAGGCAGCAAGCAGAGAAAGAGAAACTGAGAAAGGGGGCGGGGTCTGGGCTTTTGAAACCTCAGAGCCTACCAACAGTGAAACACATTTTCCAACAAGGCCACACCTCTAAATCCTTCCCAAACAGTTAAGCATTCAAACATATGAGCCCACAGGGACCATCATCATAGAAATGTCTTATATGCTGTCCATACTGGCCAAAACTAATTGACAGCACTCAACTGGGTATATACTGAGAAAGGAAATATTCTCTTCTTATCAATGACTCTTCAGGCCACTCTAACCTGAATCCCAGTGTTCCTCCTATAATAGCGAGTGAATTTTTATAAGCCCCGATGCCCCAGTATTGATACAATGGACTCCTTCTCTCTCTTTTCTATACAAGGTCTTCTTATCACATGATCCCTTTTTTTTCTTACCACATCATCCATTTTCATCCATGCAGATCATTCTCAAGAACAGAAAACCTCTCTTAACAATTTTTCACCTTTTATCTCCCTCAAGCTACCACTCTGTTCATGATAACTTAAACTGCACTTGACTTCATGTGGATTTAGTTCAGAAGACGTCATAGTGGAATAGGGTGGATCCTGACACAAGATGATTGGTATCATAAAAGGTTAAGTAAAGACACAGGGAACACAAAAGGTGAATACCGTGTGAGGACAAAGGGAGAAATGGGGGAGGTTGGAAGGACTGTAAGCCAAGGAAAACTAAGCATTGGGGGTTCCTCAGTGAAAGCTAGGAAGGGACAAGCAAGGATCCAGATGCTTTCAGGGGACCAGGGTCTCGGCAAACACTGCTTTGGGACATCTGATCATATATGTATATAGCAGTGCCATGACCACTGGACCGTAAAATTACTCTGTCTGTTCCCATCTCACAGTGACCCTAGAAACTAATACATCACCAGCTGCCATTGAACAGCATTTCCATGAGGAAACAGTGCATTCCTTTATCTCCTAAAGGTCCTCTTGGCCTGACATTACTCAAAAGTTATTACTCTGCTTCTTTCTGAAAACATATCTAGTAAAAGTCACTGCAGGATCGTGATCACAACTTAGGTCTTCAGCATTCTCTTATGCTTCCACCATGGTGCAGATCCCACCTCTCTCCCTGCTCCAAAAGTCCTTTGTCAGGGTGGCTCACTGAGGGTCAATTCTCTCTCTCTCTCTCTCTCTCTCTCTCTCTCTCTCTCTCTCTCTCTCTCTCTCTCTCTCTCTCTCTACTATGTACATGCAGTGTCCTCAGACGCCAAAAGAGTTGCCATGTAGATGCAGGGAACTGAAGCTGCGTCCCCTGCAAAAACAAAGGCTGTGCTAACCACTCAGCAATCTCTCTACCCACTATGTCAATTTTATTACAAAAAAAAAATGCTGTCTGTCTCACTCTTGATGTACCCACTGCCTTTTCCTCACCAGAAACTACGTTTCAAAAGAGGCAGCAGGACAATGTTTTTCTCTACTGTATTCTAGGTTCTGCCACCTATTATGTGCCTATAAAATTTTACCAAAAAAAATATTCATTTGCTTTCAGATTTCTAGTTACAGGCAGCAAATTTTGTTTCCATTTGGACTTTAAAGATGCGGATAAGTCCTGCAAGGATTTTGCTATGGCTTTTAAGAGTTTGAAAGATGCTAAAGAAAGGGTTGCTTGCTCTGTTAGCATATCGCTGACCATATTCTATCCCAATGTAAGGTGGAATGTCTTTAAACATTAGCTATTGGTCTTAGTATACATGCTCTTTATTAAGAAATGGGAGGCTCTTAACTTTCATCTTACAGGTTTAGAGATTAAAGACAAAAAAAAAAAAAAAAGCCTACCAGCCTTCCCAGGATGTTTAAGTGGCTAAAGCCACAATTAGCTCTCAGGTGGGCAGTTTACTGTCCTCCACTGATCTCCATGCCTTGCTAATTGTTCCTGATCAAGTCATTCTACACAGGAAAGGCAGCGTGGACTTTCTAAATGGACTGTCTGATCCTCCTTGCTCACTCATAAGAACTCAATTATTCCCTAGTATCATCCGCATGGTGTGCTCTGCATGCTTATCAAAGTGTTTTCTACAACCAACTCCTCCCACTCCAGTCCCATCTCTTCCCCCATCTCAACTTCTTGCACAATGAACTTATCATGTGGAGTCACTTTCAGGTCTCTGGCCAGCCTGTGGCCTCTACCCGGACCTCCCTTCTCTTGGGACTTCCTTCACTGATACCATCACCACGCCTCTGTCCTTCACTTCTAGTTCAGACGATACATGCTCCTGCAACCTTTCTTGAAGCTAATTTTTTCTTAGGTCCCCCTAAATGTTTGTTCTTAACTCATATTAAGCTGTTTTAACTATATTTTTAAGGTTTTGTGTTGCCAGTCGGTTACAATTTAAGGTTCTGTTTTATATTATATCTAAAATATTTAGTATATTCTAAATATCTAAGAAATCCTAGAAGAATAAAACATAAGAAAAAACTTTACTGTTAATAACTGTATTAAATGACCAAAAAAATTGACAGTCTTTCAAACCACAAGGAATTAAAACAAACCCAGACAAAGCTAATGTAAAAATCTAGGACAACAACAAAAAATTCCATCTTAAACGTTCCCCACTATTGTCACCATAACCATGGATACACACCTACTCAGGATTTTTTTTAAAAAGATGTTATTTCTTAGAAAGCAGTCTTTAAACTGATGGTACAAAACGGTTGTTTTCACATACAAAAGAAATAATTTTTAATTGATGAATATTTAAGACGTTTTAACAAAATTGTTATAATTTCTGACCTCCTGGGATGGTCCAATTTCCTGAAGGTCCCACCGCTTCTCATGTAATGACCTGATAGGATTCCTGCACTACGTGAGAAGTTAGGACAGCAGTCGTTCTCCTGACCGCAGCTGTTAAGGTCTTCTGGTTCGCCAGCAGGTGTTTTGACCACGAGGATGTTCTCTTTTGATTCCACAAGTAGCAAGTGACAGTGTACAGTTTCACGAATGCTATTCTCTCATTTATTTAACAAATATTTTTGGAATGCCAGTCATGCTGTCCTGTATGTACTTGAGGAGTTGCCTGTGAACATAAACAGCCTAAATAAAGTCTTGCCTTTCTAGACTCATGTTCTAGCAAGAGTAGAATGAAATGGCATTTAAAGCCTGTTTTTCAAAGCACTTATACAATGAGTCTCTGTATATTTAGTAAATGCCACATTCTGCAAAAAGCAAAATTCAAGAAATTGGAAATATATAGATATAATATTAAATGTGAAACAGCTAAAAGACAAAATTACATAAACAGCATGATACCCAAGTTTGTAAAAAGCAAATATAGAAGAAGTTTACACAAATATAGCCACAGGTGAGAGATAGACAGATCGGTAGATGGATGGATAGAGAGATAGATAGACAGATGGATAGATAGATGGGTAGACAGATGAACAGATGGATGGATGGACAGACAGATGGATAGATGGAAGAACACAGAGTATCTAGATATACACTAATGATTACCAGTATTATCTTTAGGGTAAGGTTACTAATATCATTTATTTTCATTTTAGTCTTTCATGTACTTCCTAAATTTTCATAATGAATACATTATTAGTAGAAGATGGATACTACACTGTATTCTTTAAATGCAAACGAAAATAGCTGAGGTTCAGCATTCTGCATAATTGATGGAATCTAGAGACAACCAAGGCATTCTTCAATAGAAAACAGCTATTGAATGGGATATTATTTGGTGATTAAAAATGAATTATCAAGGCATCAAACAGTGACCGAGGAAATTTGAGAAATGTTAACAAATGAAAGCAGCTCATTCAAAAAGGCAGCATACAGGGCCAGCAAGATGGCTCAGCAGTGCAAGATGAACTTGACGCCAAGCCTGACAACCTGAGCTCCATCCCCAGTCCCACGTGGTGGAAAAAGAGAACCAATTCCACAAGTTGTCTTCTGATCTCCACATGTGCAGTATAGTGTGCACACATACACACACACAGAGAAAGAGAGAGAGAGAGACAAACACAGACATAGACATACACTCGTACAGACAGACAGACACACATACACACTCACACAGAAAGACAGACAAATAAAATGGAAAGAAAAGAAAAGGCTACATACTGCACAATTCTAACTAGTGGATATTCTAACTACGGCATCTTACCTAGTGCAGAATTCTCATCCTGGGAAAGATAAAACCAGATCAGGAAGTCTAGAGAAGACAAAGAGGGAGAGGGATTGGTAGGGGTAAAAATAGCACAGACACTTTGTGGAACCATTCAACATGATACTGTACTGCTGAAAACCTGCTGTTATAGATCATCCAAACCCTAATATCAAAGTGTAACATGCATGACCTTTACTATACACTACAGACAAATTAATAGCAATAGGCCCGGCTGACTGCGGTGCCGTGCACCTGTAACCCTAGTACTTAGGAGACTGAGGCAAGAGTGTCAGTTCTAAGCCAGGCTGGGAAGTATACTCTGACGTCACCATCATCATCATCATGATGTAACAAATATGTCGAAGTAATGAAACTTGTAATAAAGCAGGTAACATATCTTTGCACTTTCTGCCCTTTTAAAACCAACTTAAAGCTGCTCTAAAAGATTTTTTGTTAAATTTCAATGGCTGATTATTATCCTTAAGTAATTTCCTTAAAAAATGACAGATGGTAAAAATAAGCAGGGTACGTTTGCTGTTTATTGCATGAGCAATTACACCAGTAAGTAGTATATTTTTAGAGGACTCATCCAGGGCCGTTTCATGGATTTTGCAGATTACACAATTGGTGATTGTGACTTGCTCTCAGGCAGCTGATGAAGATGATGGGGACACTAACAGTCATCTGAGGTCTCACTGGGGTGGAGAAAATGTATCACCAACATAGCTTCTTCCTCTCACAGCTGGTAAGCTATTGCTGGCTTTGACAGGAAGAACCAAGTTCTTCATCATCATCATTTCTTTTTAAATTTATAATATAATTACATATATTCTTTTCCTCTTCCCATTCTTCCTTCAAAACCTTCCCGTGTTCCCTTCCACGCTCCCTTTCAAACTCATGGCTTCTTTTTTTATTACTTGGTGTGTGTGTGAGGTGTGTGTGTGTGCATGTGTGTTCCTGTTCATATAACCTGTTGAGTCTGTGTATAAGGTTACCTGTAAGTGCATCTTAAGAACTGACCATTTGGTATTAGATAACCAGTTGGTGTGCTCTTCCCTGGGTAAAGCTATTTCTCCCAGCATTCCTTTGTTGTCTAGGATTCCTTGAACTTTCTCCCATTCCTACTAACACATCTACTGTTGTTCTTGTTCAGCTCATCTTTAGAAGTCATGTTAGTGAGACCTCATGGATGTGCTACTGAAATTCCTAGGAAACATAATCTCACAGAAACTCCCTGTTCTTCTGGCTCTTAAAATCTTCCCACATGCTCTCCCGAAATGGTTCCTTGAGCCTTAGGGGTGGGCGTATCTGGCAGGTGAGTAGATTGAGACTGAGCTCCACAGCTCTTCATTTTGTTTGTGGTGGGCTTTCGTGATGTCTTTATCTGTGGCAAAGAGAAGTCTCCTTGCGGAGGGGTGAGGACTGCACTTATCTGTGAGTATTAGGACAAATATTTAGAATATAGGTAGGGATTATGCTGGTTTAGTAAACTGGTGGTTAAGTTCTCCTCCAGGATTCATGAGTTCACTAGCCCTGGGTAGTTGGTGAGGTCTCCAGTACCATGCATGGTTTCCCTCCTGTTGAGCCGATCTTAAGTCCAATTAGAGACTGTTGGTTACCACCAAGGTGTACTACCACACCCTTAGGGTTATTGTGCTGACTGGTCATTGTTGAGGTTCACAAGTGTCCTAGCTAGGTAGGACTGTTGTTTGCTCTCTTCCTTTGGAAACATGCATGGTGTCTTCTCATACCATGGGTGCTATTCCTCAGGATGGAGGCATTCAGGTCAGATCCAGCTATGGGCCCTGCCTCTGAAGCACATGGTGTCCTCTGCAATAGGGACTTGCCCTCTACCTCTTGGGGGAACAACCCAAGGGCAATAGCAATAGACTGTATGTTTGGGGAGTGTCTTGGACAACCCTGAATGAAAACTCAAAAGAGGGCTTCTTGTGTCCGGTATTGAGGTGTTTATTAGATGGTCTTTGGCTCTTGGAGGGAGTATTGTCCACCCAGATAGGAAATTTTCATTTAAAATATATATGGATACTTGTGTATGAATTTACGTGTGTAACATATATTTTAGGGAGATAATCTGATTACTTATGATGTTTTCAGACAACTCCACTGTTGTTTTCCCTCCCTCCCCCCCACATAGAGTCCCTGTTTTCCCATGTCCCTGCTCAGATCACTAGTAAGCGGCTGTCCCTAACTCTGTTGTTTCCCCACCCAACACCCACCTTGTCTATGGTACCTGATTTACCTTCCTGGTAGTTACTCATATTATCTACTCAGAGGTGAAGCTTTGGAGCTAGGCACCTCCGATATCAGAGTACATGCAATGTTTGCCTTTCTGGGTCTGGGTCACCTCTCTCACTTTGATCTTTCCTAGTTCCAGCCATTTACCTGAGAAGTCCATGGTTTGGTTTGGTTTTTTTACAGCTGAGTAGTACTCCATAAAGTATATGTACCATATTTTCATTAGCCATTCATCATTTGGAGGACCCTTGAGTTATTATCATCTCCTACCTATTGTGACAAGAGCATCAGTGGATACAGCTGAGCAAGAGTCTGTCAAATAGGATTCTGGATCCTTTGAACACAGGCTGAGGAATGGTATAGCTGGGTCATATGGTAGATTTATTTTAGCTTTTGGGGAGCGTGGCACATTGTTTTTCACAGTGGGTGGGTCACTTTGTAATCCTGCCCACAGTGAATGGGGTTCTCTTCTCCCCACATTCTCTTCAGCATTCGTTGTCTGTCGTTTTGTTGATCTTCGTCTCCCTTACTGGAATACAATAAAATTTGAAATTCTTGGGAGGAGAGGCCCTTGGTCTTGCGAAGATTATATGCCCCAATACAGGGAAATGCTAGGGCCAGGAAGCAGGAGTGGATGGGTTGGGGAGCAGGACAGGGGGAGGGTATAGGGGAATTTCGGGATAGCATTTGAAACGTAAATGAAGAAAATATCTAATAAAAAAATTTGAAATTCTTTTTGACTTTTGCTAGGGACAAGGAATATTCTTTTAAAGATCTTTCTTAGCTATTTTGATTTTTTTTCCCCTTTGAGAACTCTTTGATCAGACCCCAAACTCGTCTTTGAACGGGTCATTTGTGGTTTTGATTCTTCATGCTTTTCATGTGATTGCTTGTTTGTTTGCTTTTAGTTCTTCCTATCTGCTGGGTGTTGACCCTCTGTCCGGTGTAAAGGTAGTGAAGGTTCCCTCCCATTCTGTGGGCTTCCTCCTTGTGTAATGGATTCTTATTTTAGCTGTGCTGATACTTTTAGGTTTTTAGAGTTGTTGTGTAAGCTAACAGATAGATACAGGTCTACTTTCATTTTTTAATATGTAAACAGTTTCCCCAGCACCATTTGTTAAAGATGCTTTCTTGTCTCCAGCCTATGTTTCCGACAATTTTTGTCAGATACTTAATGGCTGACATTGTAAAGTTTCCCTGTTTATTTATGATCCCATGAACAAAGGTCTTCTATTTCTTTCTCTTATTTAGTTAATCCAAAGGTCTGTCAATCTTCCTAATCTTGTCAAAGAATCTACCCTTACATTCGCTGACACTGTATTCTTTTCTTTGTTCCTATTTGCCACATTTTCTGGATTTGGTTTGTTCTTGCTCTCCCAAATGTTTTTTTGTTGTTGAATCATTAGGTAATTTATTCTCTCTGATTCTTTTAACTCAGAGCTATACATTTCCCTTGTAGGACTGCTTTCAGTGTGTCCCAGAGGTTTTGCTATGCTGTGGGTTTGTTTTCCTTAGTTCAGGTAATTCTTTCTTTCTTTCTTTCTTTCTTTTCTTTGACCAATCCATCATTCATGGTTGAGTTGTTTAATCTCCATGAGTTTCTGTGTTTACTACAAGTTTGCTTGCTATCAATTTTAAGTCTTCTTGCATTGTGGTCCAATAGGATACAAGGAGCTATGGCAATCTTTTTGAATTTGTGATGGTCTGTTCTGTGTCACAGGATGTGGACTGTCTTAGAGAATCTTCTACATACCTGGTGGCTCCCGGGTTTACTGTCTTCCTCTTCTTTCTCTTCAATTTCATTGCGCTGTTCCTTCATGTCTTCTTTAAACTTCTTGAATTCTTTGATGAAGTTTATGATTTTCCTTTTTTAAAATTTATGTCCAATGGGTGTTTCCTAGGCAATTCACTTCAGCAAGCATTTCTACAAGACTGTTGAGATTTGGAGATGAAGTACTGACCTGATCATTTATAAAGTTTGTATTTTTGCAAAGATATCTGGGTACGTGGATCTCTTTTGTTAATTCTACATTTAATATAGATAGAATAGGCTGAGGCAGAACAGATGAAGTATGGATGGGTTGAACCTAAAGGGTAGAAATATCTTGTGTGAAATGAAGTCAGGTGGATACAGGGTATTAGACTGGTGTGCAAGATGTGTGTCCTGGACCAAGCCAAGAGTTTAGAGATCAATTTGGGACTGGGGAGAGGAGATAGAGGGCAGGGAGGGTCAGGCAGATTCACCAGGTTAAACCCTGGAAAAAGATGCGCAGGATCTAGCTGAGCAGAAAGGTTGGATATCAATGTTAGTTTTTAAGAAAAGGACTAAGATTAGTTTTATTTCCTTGACACATAATATTCTAGACAATAGAAAACAGGTGGAATGACGAGGGACACTTTCATCTGTGTGTTACATTTTGTATTATAAAGAAGACGTGCTTGTACTCCACATCGTAAGGGAATGAGCATCAATATACCATTGCTAGCTGCACATGGACACCGTGCTAATGGTTAGCTGCACACACCGTGCTCTTGGTTGATTGTTCTGTGTTAACCCAACTCCCTGCCTCAGTGTTCCTGATGAGTACAGGTTGACACCATCAGAAACCAACTTGACTGTGTTTCAGAGAGTGCCTGGGCCCAAACACCCAATAATAAGGGAAGAGTACAAGGGATGATACCAAGAGACTGCAGGCATGTCAGATACTGAAAAATGTGGCAGACCACGTGACTGATGGTGGTCAAGGGCAGGATTGAGCTCCAGCATGGTTGACAGCCTTCCCTCCTCCCATATCATGTGCTCGTTCTAAAAGACTCAAGATGGCATTCTAGGATACGCATCTACTGTCTTCTCAGTAGCTCTAACTGTCAGCTGAGTGACAGGGAACATGGCGTTGAATTCCAGTTTCAGAAACACCATCAGAAGACTGTTTCCCAGATCTTGTGATTTCAGAGACAGAAATGTTTCTCAAAATCATTCAAGAGAATATTATCCACTTTTTCTCTGTCAAGTAAGCATGCTAAAGGTACACATGTATACAGCCATGCACACGTGCACACTCTCCCATCCCTCCTTTGTTTTAAGCTGATAAGACAAGTCCACATGTTTCTTCTCCAGCTCTCAACAGAGATGAAAGACACAGACTTTGAACACTGTCTTGGGCTTCACCTCAAGCATACTCTCTTATCTCTTCTATAAATAAGAAAAGGACACTTTATTCTAAAAGAATGTATTCATAAAAAGGAAAAGTCTTTTCACTATAATAAGCTTGATCTTATGCAATTTTGTGATGTTTCTTATGCCACCCCTGTGAATATACAATCTAACACCTGTGCCCCGGGATCTTTCACTGGTGCCTAATGCTTTTCCACTCCAACCCAGGGATGGAAGCGGGTGTGTCGTGAAAGGATCCCTCAGTCCTGTCCCTAACCTTGTACCTTAGAGCAGTTGGCTCACTGGTTTCCTACCACTATGATTCACTGTGGTCGTGAAGCCGTACGAGACATGCAAGTGAGCAGAGCAGAGAGATTAGACAATGGATCGGTTTCCCAAGATGCTCTGTCATTGGGTTCCTCCAAATTCTGAACTAGGAGCCTGTGCTCACAGACCAGACTGTCTGTGAGCCCTTTCGAAACCCTTCCACTGTGGGATCAGTGAAGTGAAGGGTGAAGATGGAGTGATGCCAGCGAAGACAGGTGCCTTACACACCCTCAACTCCAAATAGGTACTCGGTGCTCTTGCAGAGAGAAGGCTCAGAACTTCCAGCTCCAGCCCTCTGGTCTACTGCTTTCTCTGCAGCTGCACATCCTTGCCCCAGGCCAGCAGCATCCTCAGGTCTGGATCAAATAGACTTCACCTGTGTCTCTGTGGGAGCAGGAATGCAGAGCATTTGTCTGATTCCTCGAGGCTCAGACCCATCTGTGGATTCTTTTTCATGAAGACTGGAAACTGTTTCCTTCCCACACAGTATTTAGAGAGGATTTCTGGTTTCCATTCTGCCAAATTCCCCCTAGTATCCATGGATAGCAAGTGGAAACTCCTGCGGCAAGGCAGGGTCTGTGAGCAAAGTCACTAGAAGTTAGGAGGTGGGTGATGCTCTCCCACCCTGTTCTTTCTGTTTCCAGCTGGTTAAGACAAGTTCACATACCTGAGATTAAAGACTCAGACTTTGAACAGTGCCTTGGGCTTTGCCTCAAGCAGAGGAGCAGCTACTTCTGGGAAGAAATGATGGGGTGGAGGTGGGGACACTGCTCCTTTCATCTGCCTCTCTACCTTTATAAATTTAGAAATTAAAAATAGGGGAGCTTGTCTGGCTATTCAAGTTCCACAAAATTTTCCCCTGATTTAACAAAATGTTTTAAGGGATTGATTTGAGGGTTGGGTTGCACATACTTGAGCTCAATGCCACTGCTTATTAAATAAGCGAAACTGATCTTTCTTCTATACCTATGGGTCTTTTAAGAAGAATAAGAGAGCCCACTAAAACGCAGAGCTCAGAGCTAGGATCAACTTTGATGCTTCTCAGATCACATTTCTTTGACTCACCAACTGTCTATGGTTTTAATGACACTCAGACTTGAGGATGAAGTTGCATGTTGTACAAATGAATAAACCGGCTCCATGCAGAGTAACCCTGCTATTCCTTTAAGGGGTCCCTCCAGCCTAGATGAAGTCAGGGAGAAGCAAGTCACATAGTGCCTTGGAAAATCCTAACTAATGAGAAACCCAAACTGTGACCAGAAAAGATAAAAAACATCCCTCTCTCCACACCACCATACATTTGCCATACATATACACACCACCAGACATAGACACCACCAGACACATGTCATACATATACACATCACCAGACATGCACACCACCAGACATACTATGCACTCAGGCCCTTTCCCCTAGGACTATTTCCACATCTCACAGTCTCCTAGAAGAGTACTCTTCTCCCATCCCAACAACACCACTGATGACCTTGGCACTGTTTTTCCTACTTCACACGTTGGCCAGTTTGAACGGGTTATTCTGGTAGAACTGAGCTCCAGGAACAAAAGACAGAAGACCAAACCCATATGACTTGACAAACTTGAAGACCAAAGTCACGTTCATTCATTGTGGCCTGTTGACATGTCTCACTGAAAAGAAGCTGACCCAGCCCCTTCACTTGCCTCCTTTGCCAGCCCTGGAATGGCCAGCCACTCCTCTTTATGTGCACATTGTTCAGAATTGCTCATGTGCACTGATCAGAGCTTTCTCTAGTCCTGGCTTCCCCTACCCTGGCTCTTTCTTTCCCACTCAGAGAATAAGCTGCTTGCCTTAGCAGTAAATGTTAATTTTCTCCTGTCCTTAGTATAGTAGCACCCTCCCAACACACACACACACAATGACCTAGTGAAGGAAACTTTACTCTCCTGACAGCTATCTCAGACTGTGGCATTCACTGCAACTTACCATATTACCTCTACCCACCTCTACTACAGCTTTCTTTCCAAAGAGAGATAAGAAATCACTCACTTAATGTTGTGAACAGCCCTAGAGCTAATTATATTTGACGTTAATCCTGTTCTCCTGTGAGGGGCTGCAAACAAGGAATGAGTCAGTACTCAGGTGATTTCCTGTAAACCTGCTTCCCACCTTAATTTGTAAAATAAAGGAGAGCTGATGATTGGGCAGAAAAAGGGAAGGTGGAGCAGATAAGAGAGCTGATGATTGGACCGAAAAAGGGAAGGTGCAGCAGATGAAAGAAGAGAGAGAGAAGAAGGAGAAAATGGAAGAGGGAGAGGACACAGAGAAAGAAGAGGAAGAAGAAGAAAAAATGGAGCAGAAGCACATGGCCTGGAGAAACCTCAAGCTCCACATCTCATTGATGTGGAAGATGGTAGTGTAGGGGTAGATCTGCCCAATCTAGGCACACAGCATGTATTCCTATTAATTGAGTTGTGTTTTCATTGCCAGAGCATATTTGGGTTGGAGATTTACTGCAACAATTTAATGCAAAGAGTTTATCCCTTTCAAAGACACTTGTGTAGCAGAACATCAAATTTTCCATTTCTAGTGCTAGAAGTGCAACGTTAGTAAATGTTCTCAAACAAGCATAGCTTCCTAATTGTTCTTTAAACTGTCTAAATTTAAACAATTATAATATTTAAATATGTAAATTATCTAAAACACTGTGTTCAAAATAGGGTGTCGATCTACTCATGGATCTTGGTGCATTGATATCAATTTATCTTTTAATAAATAAAATTGAAAAACTGACAGCTATCTCATGTTTCCTCAAACTTTGATTTGCTTTCTGTTTATGTACAACCATATAGATGCATATATGTAGATAGTTTATATTTTGTTGAGTCATGTTCTTGCCATGTAACTTAGCTAAGATAGAATTTACTATATAGACCACTAATGCTAAACTTTCACATATATTCTTTTGCCTCCTGAGTAGTATGATTATAAATGTGCACCATCTTGCCCATATCTGTGTGTATATAGATAGAGACAGGAATAAATATATGATATAGAGATAGATGTACTTTGTATGAAAATTACAAATGTATTTCTGCTAATGATCAGCATCCAAAAGCTTAGGGGCTTTCTATTCCAGCACCAAAGCTAAGCTACCATGAGCCTGTGTCAGTTCACTAACATCTGGCCAGACCTACCACTGTCACCTAGGTCAGACATTTCTATTCTCAGATTCTCAGAGAATCACGAGCCAACATAACTTCAACCTGTGTTATCATTCAGGACCCCCTCAGTTTCCAAAGAACATCTTTCTTTGGTCAAAAATCCTTCTTTAACTCCCAAACTTTTGTGAAACAAGCTGGCTTCTACCATCTGACAGTGCAGCATCCCTCAGCTGCTCACTTTCCTTCCAGTCTCTTACTTCTGCCTTTCTACCTCTGTTGCAGTAAATCGCCAACCCAAATAAGCCCCATGCAAGTAAAACACAACCCAATTAATATGAATGCAAGCTGCGCACCTAGATTGAGCAGATCTACCACTACACGACTATATTCGCCATCTATGAAATCCCTTACAACTTGTGGTTTCTTTAGGTCATGTGCTTCTATTCCATTTTCCTTCTACCTCCTCTTCTTCTGTCTTCCTCTCTCTCCTTCTCCTCCTCATCTCCCCTCCTCCTTTCTCTCCCCATCTATGTAAAACTTTCAGCTACACCTTTCCCGTCCACTGCCCAATCACCAACTCTAGACTTCATTTTCCAAGTTAAAATGGGGAGAAGGCTCACATGAAGTCACCTGAGTACATGATTCACTCCTTCTCTGAGGCAGCCCCTCTTTGGGAAGGGGAATTAGCATCAAAATACAAACAGCACCAGGGCACTCCACAATATTTCAACCCTTTTGTCCAATTAAGAGGCTCTTTTCTCTCAAATATAAGTTGAGTACAACTATTACCATTCTACAATTTATAAAATATAAGATACACTTAACACCGCCCATCAATTTAGTCGATTAGATAAAGCACTCTACTATCTATCCTAACTTAAAAGGCTTATGGTTCTATACCTGACTTAGGTCCTGGTTTTAGATTGTAACCATCTGAAAACCATTGTCTCAAATCTATATCACCTTTCTCAATGCTAAACAACTTGGGTTGGCTATGAGACTACATACAGTCTTCAACCCTGTCAGAAATCCAAAAACGACTAATATTACCTGAAAATATAAGGAGTTCCAAAACTTAGCCAATTTTAGAGACTGCTGATCACCTGGACAGTCCCGTATTCCTCAAAATGTGGAGCATCTGTCTTCAGCCTCTGGCCCAGGTCATCTGACAGACCTTTGTAGTGCAGAATTTTGAAGGACTGATTACCTTGTCTTGGCAGAGATTATAAATTGACTATTCTGCATACTGTGTCCTTTCTCTGTACAGTGTTTTGTCTGTAGATGAACTGAGGAAATTCTTAACTAGTGTCTGTCTCACCACAACTGGAGCAACTCCATTGATACTAAATTTCTTATTTGAATCTAAAAAAGGGGTGCTGTCAGGAGCAGACATGTCTCTAGTCGAATGATCTAGGAATGATCTAAGGAAATGGCAATAAACGTCATATTCTGTGGACTTCTGATGCCTTTGAAGACTATCTATCTATGCAAAGCATTTCTGAACTCTTGAGCTTTGACTTCTCTCAGCCATTTCCAATTGAAATATCTCAAAAACATTTTTTAATTAACTCAGAGCCATGAGTTTGCTATCTGGTCCTTAGCTCATATTGCTTAATCATCTAAAACAAGTTTGAAATAGCAGTTATAGAAGGACTGGGTGTAAGCCTTGTATTCTTAAATGTGTTTGTTGTATAGGCACAATGCCTACATGAGAGTAACAATATTAATCCCAATTTTATATCAATAAAGAAATTCATACCGAGCCGGGCGTGGTGGCGCACGCCTTTAATCCCAGCACTCGGGAGGCAGAGGCAGGCGGATTTCTGAGTTCGAGGCCAGCCTGGTCTACAAAGTGAGTGCCAGGACAGCCAGGGCTACACAGAGAAACCCTGTCTCAAAAACCAAAAAAATAAATAAATAAATAAATAAATAAATAAATAGAAATTCATACCAATGAAAACCTTAAATTTGTACCAAATAAATTCTGTACCAATGTAAGAGATTATAACTTCAACTTTGTATCAATTATAAAGATTTCTACCAATGTAAGATATAACTATGTAATGTTTTGTTTAAGAGTAAATTTGATAACCTGTCCCTATTTACCTATTTCTCTAACTTCTATGATATTACTATATCCCCCCTTTTCTCTTCCACCTCCCTTCCCCTTTAGCTGAGAATGAAGGATAGAGAAGAGGAAAAGGAAAGGTAGAAATCCCTGAGTTTAAGCTCTCTAGCTTCCTCCCTGTCCAAAGTTACATTTGTAAAGTATCCCTTAAAATGGCAACATATCTATAACTCATAAAATAGCAGAGCCATTCACCCTGACATAAGGAACTGGGAAGATGATCTTCTTTTGTCTGCTTCTAGCTGAACTGGGGCAAAGAATTCGCTTCTGAAGGCTCACTCCTTCCCACTCTTTATACTACAGTCTGAAGCAGCAACCTGCGCCCAAACCACCAGGTATCCTAGCAATCCTCTGGATTACAGTCACATCAAGGTCCAACATACTTCTTCCAGTGTCTTCCTCAGGGAACACTTTCACTCGCATACTCCCTCTTCCTTTTGGAAAGCCTGGGTACAGTATCTTTTACCTTCCACAGACCAACATTGCTGCTGCCCTCATAGTTCACAGTTCATTTTCTATACTTTGTCTTACCTTTTCAAGGAGGTCACAAGCTCTCTTTAAAAGATGCTTTAGTTTCTCTTGCCACCCACAGCATTGAGACTTGAAGATCTTTGTAAGCTAGCTTAATGATGGATTTCCCCAGTACTACATAGGATGCTAAGACAACCATGACCTAGTAGTTTAGCATTTGGTCATTGGTTTAGAGGAATACTAAACAATTTAGTTTTATTTTCTATCCAGTTTCACTTTCTAAAATGAAAAATGGTTATTATATATTTTATACTTTTCATTTTGAAGTATTTTCAGCATTTAAATGGATCTGTAAATATGTGATCATGGTAATTTGTGTCTCTTGACCTCAGATTTTTGCCCTTTTTTTTTTTTTAGTTTGGAAGATACTAAATCCTCACTACTCATTATTTTGAAATAATCATTGTCATTTGCAGTTATTATAGAATGCTTTAGAATGTTAGAAGTTACCTCATCTACACAACTGCACTTTAAAATGTAGATTTCATGACGTTTAAATTATATCTCGATTCTAAGACAATAAACAGAAAACTAACTCTTTTCAGGCTATTAAAAATATTTAAATCAGAGATTAACTATGATGACAAGAGACAAATGATCAGTTAAATTTTTATAGTTCACATTATACCTTCCAATTACCTGTACCTAATTACAAATTTGAGTCTGGCATATGTCTTTAACCACTGCTTTCTGTTGCCCACGGTACAGAGTCAACATTTTCTAATTTCCTGTCAATCGAAAGATAAAACTTTTTTAAAATCAGTAAGGTTTTGTTCCTTTCACAATTTCACATGTACATTGTACAGCTTGGCTCTTCATTCCCTACTATCCCAAGTTCCCTCCCGTCCCTAGCAACCAACACTTGCATCTCTAGAAACCTCTTTCCCTCTTTCTACTAGTTTGAGTCTTGTTCAGTACCCCACAGAGTTCAATAGGGACTGTCCATGTGATCTTCAGTTTGTAATTAACCATCAGAACCTGGTGGGATCAGCATTGGGTATGCAAATAGATACCATCTTTTTTCTTCTCCCAGAATCTGTTCCTTGTCAACGCATCAGAAGTATACATAGGGTCCCCCCAGTCCTTTTCCCTCCTTTAACTAACTTCTGTAGACCCCAGGCTAGTAAGCAAAGTTGCTGTAAGTTCATGATTGCAATATCCAAGTCCTGAATAGAAGATAATATTTACCAATGATTTACCAATCATAAAGTTCTCTAAGCTTTAAAGGAATGGTGAAAGTGACTTGTCTAGGTCTGAGCTCTCATGGGCTACTTATTTTTGGCATCTTGTGCAGCCATGGGTCTTAAAAATACGTAAAAAATAAGCTATTAGCACATGAAATAAACACGTAAAGATTTACTACCAATTGCTATTATCCTTTGGAAAAGCTTATTTTCAGCTGCTGTAATTATTTAATTATGACTTCAGTAGGAGACCACTCATGGATCAGCCCCTATCCACAGTCCACACTTTGGATGTCTCTATTTTCAACTATGTGTCCCTCCAGAATAAGGACATCATTTTTTTCTCATCAAACCACAGTGAAGACAGCTCACAGATTGATTTTCTTTTTTTTTTTTTTTTTTTTGGTTAAGCTAATCCATGCTACTCACCAATGGCAACTCTAGCATTACGTCACTCAACAGATTGAGAATTCAGGCCTAGATCAACTTAATCCCTAATCATTAGTTTCCAGTGGCTACAAGATCATGAAAACAACACTTAGCATTATTCTACATTAAATATCAATTATGCTACTAATGTGTTTATTCTTCAACTCCATTAAATAGAAGACATCATTCAGGAGATAATTAACATTTAATTATAACAAACCCAACAGTGGGGACGGGGATAATTCTAACTAAAATTGCAAAGAATTTCAGCATTGAACTTTGAGGATAATCTATAGATTTACAAAAAGTTCTACTTAACATCACTAACATAAAATAAAGACTCTTCAGAGTCCTGTTTGAGGATTTGTTTGTTTTTCAGGGGAAGGTAAGGAATGAGCTTAGATATTTTTCATAGCTCCCTTATCCAAAAGGCTAGCAATTATGCATGTAGCTACTAGATGTCTTTGTGAATAAGAGCATGAGAGGGATTTGACACATCCACTGGGCGGAGAACCATAATAGATGCCCTAACTACTCCTTTATTATTTGAAGGGGGCGGGGAACAAGCAAGTTGAGCAATTATTTTAAATCTCTATAAATCCCATGAGCTAGTCTAAAGAGACATTCAGCTGAAACATTCTTAGTGACCAGCTTGGGTTGTTTTGTTTTGCTGGCTGATCTACTTAAGGCTTTTAAAAAACTGTTTTATTTACTTTAGCCCTTTGTCCCGGAAAAGAATGACCCCAAATTTCTTTATCTGAGTGCTGTGTTAAGGTGAAGCAGTATTAGTCTGGGGCAAGGCAGTGAGCCCACCTGGGAGGAGCTCAGAGAGATTAGAGCTCTGATTCCTCAGAGCAGAGGCACTGCTCTCATGGACACCAGCTGCTTCTCTTAATGTTGGAAGTGAGGTTATTCTTCCTGAGTGAAATAAATAAGATGAGACTGTATATTCTACTGTCGAGCCTCACGAATAACTCTTTATGAGGTAACAGATTCCTAGCTTTGATTTATCCTGTGAAATCATATTGCTGCAGAATTTGTGAAATAAGGGAAAACCTAGTTGAAATCTCTTATATAAATAAAAAGGAAAAAATTCATAAAGATGTGATTAACCAGTGGTAATGTGGCTCGGTGGTAGAGATATTGCTTAGCACACTCAAGGTTCTGGTTTTAAGGTCCAACCTGCAGACAAATAAAAAGTGAAGAGGATAATGATTTAATGCAATACATTATGTCATTGTGCAGACAAATAAGCAGTAATTTGTCTCATTTACCAAAAAAAAAAAAAAATAGTATTACTTCATGGGAAATGAAACACATTAGTTATATTAGCTGAAGAAGAATTATTTGTTAGTGCTTGTATTGTGTCAGCATGTTTTCCCTTTGGCAGAGACGCATACAAGCTTTACATATTGTGTGTAACTTGGCAATACAGCCACTTTCTTTTGAATGTCAGTGTAACAATCCCTTGGATTGCTTTTGCTTGAAAGCATCGACTCCTCACTTGAGCCCAGCAAGCGACTAAAAGCAGGAAAAACAGATGGTGTCCAGTCATTGTCTTCATCTGACAGTCACCATGGATTCTAAAAACAGCAGGATTGGTCAAGTGTATTGTGTAGCCCTATGACAAGGGATGATGTACCCAAAGCCAAGCAGGTACAAGCTCACAGATAATATGCCAAAGTGAGCGTAATTATCAATGATGATGGGGTTTGAGGCTGAATTAGGAGTTCTAAGGAATCAGATTGCTCCTTACAAGCAATAAGGACTTCTTCCCGCCACCTAGCAGAACCCAGTGAGCATCAAGACCAGAACTGCTCTATTGTGTGCACCTCTTGCCCTGCCACCCAATTCTTCCTTGATTTCAACCAACTCTCCTGCCATTTCCTTGAAGACAGTCTTGCAGGGAGCATGCAATCTCTTTATTATCTCCTTATTTTTCTTTTTACCACAAACTCTCTCTTTAAATGGCATTTGGGAGTGAGTGGTTGAGCCCAGTCTATTGAGACTCCCAAAACCTAGAGACTAAATACAGCCTGTTGAGGTCCCTGAAGCCTGGACGACGTTTACTCCAAACTTTGATGTCAATAGTCCACTTGCCACCAGCATTCCAGGCAGGTAAGAGTATATTTTAAACTCCTGTCCACCTTTTTTAAAGGTTTATTTATTTCATATGTATACAGTGTTCTAACTATGTGTATGCCTGCAGGCAGAAGTGGGCACCAGATCTTATTATAATGGTTGTGAACTACCATGTGGTTGCTGGGAATTGAACTCAGTACCTCTGGAAGAGTACACAGTGCTCTTAACCACTGAGCCATGTCTCCAGCCCTCCCAGCCACATTCTTTTAAAAACCAAGAACCTGTGTGTGAGTATGTGTGTGAGTGTGTGTGTGAATGTGTGTGTGTGTGTGTGAGTGTGTGTGTGTGTATGTGTGTGTGTGTATTATATATAGAAGATAGATAGATAGATAGATAGATAGATAGATAGATAGATAGATAGATAGATTCACATCTACCAATATTGCTTTACCTTGTAACTTACTGATTATTTAAAAACAAATAAAGGGCTCTAGTCAATTTCAACTAACAATGAAAAATCAAATGATTACATCACCATTTTGAAAGTTGGGCGAATTAATGAACTGACAATGAATAGCAGGGTCTCACTCCATCATAAAGAGACAATAGTCAGACATTAGGGAAGAATGGAAACTGGTAAAGCCCCAGACTTCAGGAAATCCAGAGAACAAAAGAGTGTGTTGATAAACTCCATCATAAGGCACTCAAAGTACCAAGCCTGTGGGATACTTTGTGGGCTATAAGGTAAAGAATAAAAAATAGGATAAACCCACATGCTATGACATAAACGACATATTCCCACGATTTTGGGGGTTTATTTAATTTTTTATTCTTATTTTTATTATTTTTTTCTTTTTTAAAACAAGGTCTCACTCTGTATCCTAGGCTAACCTGGAACTCATTAGCTAGCCCAGACTGGCCTTCAGCTTTCAGTAGTACTACACTCAAGCTTCCCTGGTGCTGAGATATTTACATATGAACCATCATTCCTGTCAAGGGCAAGGCATTCATAAGTTAAACAGGTTACCAGGTGGGGCTTCTAGAAGGGTGATGAATTTTAATGTGTTGGCCGAGGATGCAGAAAGTTATAATAGTTATAATAGTTATAATAGTTCAAAGCCATACACTTGTTCCATGTAGTTTTTCCAGCTTCATTGATAATGAAAACAATATTGCCGTTACCTGATCTTCTCATCACCCGTTTGATAAACACCACTGAGGACTAAGAGGTGTTTTTCTTGTAAGCTTTACTTACAAGAATGCCTTTCTCTAAGCTGAAAGGTGTTTTTCTGTAAGTAGAACTTGTTAAATTCTTTTCATACCTCCAAGATACGCTGCTGTTGCTTATCTCCTTCTGAGTCAGATGTTGACTTTCCCAGAAATTAAAATTATTCAAATATTTTACAGAAGTTCTGGTTAGAGCCTACATAAAGATAGAGCTATGGGCTGATGATGTCTCAGTATCTTGCCCTCTATTATTGTTACCCCACTTTCCTCTTTAAACAAAAATCATCATTTTTTTTTTAGTCAAAAGAGAAAGGTGTATGCTCTTTAGAAAGATCTCTGTACCTCCTGAGGCATGTGTCTACTCTGGGACCCATCACCTCTATTCCCATAGCTTTACAAAGAGAAAAAGAAGGCATACGCTTACAAAAAAATTCTACAAAAATGTTCAGTGCAACTTTAAGAGCCAGGCTGAAAACTAGAGACAGTCCAAATGTCCATCAGTAGAGAAGAGAATGTGTAATATATATTCATTTAATTGGATGCTAATCCACGATTTTAAAAAATGAGACAAGTGATTAACATGGGGAACAACATAAAGGAATCTCAATAAGATTATGCTAACTGAAAAGCACTGACCTCAAAAAAGTGTATATCTTCTGAACGTATTTGTGAGATGTTTACAAAAAAATATAATAACTTGTAGAGCGTTGGGCTATGCACAGACAGTCTGGTTTCCAGTCGAGCTCAGGACTGAACCCCGGGACCCTGTGGTGCTAATTCACCTACACGGGACAGAAGGAGTTCTCTCATGTCTCCTGGACCTTGGATCCTGTTGAAGTTACCACCGCCTCAGCCCCCACAAGAGAAGCATGGTTAGTAGTCATGTAAGCAATGTCCAAAGCTTCTGACCTTCAGGCTAGACTCCTCCCTAGTTACCTAGCAACAGAAAAGATAGCAACATACTTTAAGAGGGGCTGTTTGGCCCCTCCTCTCTCTCTCACTCCTCTTGCTCTCTTGCTCTTACTCCGCTCCTCTCCTCTTCTCTCCTCTCACTCTCTCCCTCTAACCTTTCTTCTCTTTCTCTCCTTTTCTCCCTTCTCTCCTCTTGGCCATGGCCGGTCTCTCTCTCTCTCTCTCTCTCTCTCTCTCTCTCTCTCTCTCTCTCTCTCTCTCCTACCTTCTCTCTTTCCCCTGCCTTTCTATAATAAAGCTCTAAAACCATACTGTCTCTGCTCATCAAGGCCCACTGTGCTTGAACGAAAGGATAGGCTTTCTCCTAATAGAGGTTTCTAATCTCCCGATGGAAGGCCTTCCTGTGCTCCAGTCAAGGTCCGCTGTGCTTACTCTCACTGGTGTGGGAACCTCTCTCCCTAAGCCCTCTCTCCCATAACCCCAGGGCTACAGGGTATCGCCCCGTGGCCCACTGGTTTAGGGGGCTGCCCCTTGTCTACCCTCCGTTGAGTGGGGTCAGAGGCTTAGATGCCCACCCAGAGCGGAGTGGAAAGCATCTGGCAGCCCTCCCACATCTGCCTGCCCAGAGCATAGGAGGAACTCTAGTCTGATGTAGGCTATCCTCCCTCCTCCCTCCCCCCTCCTTCCCCTGACCCCTTTAGTTCCCACAATAACTGACTAGAAAAATCGACATGGGAGTTGCCTCTTGGGCAATGGTACAGAGACTCACAGGAGCAAGTGCTATGAGTACTGTGCTCAGTCAGCATGTGGAAGGGTTGATATTTGTCTGTCTGTTTTTCTCAGCAGATTTGCACACACTAGGTAAGAGCTTTGTGTCCTCATCCTACAACCATGCTGGCAACAGGCTAGATTTTGAAAGAAGCCCACGTTGCCCAGGTACAAGTATGTGTCAAAATATACACGTAGTACATTGTATTTTATATAAATTTTTCATCAAAATGAAAAATGCCTGCAACTCCAGGTAGTGACATACATATTAATTATTTATAAATAAATATCAAGGAGTCTACATATTGTTTTGAAACAACATCTACAAGTCTAAAAGACTAATAGATGATTAATAGAGAGTTAGACCAATCAGTAGAAACACAATAAAAACACATTGAGTAAAATGCAAACTCTGAAGTGGACAACACAAAGCTTAACTGTGAACTTTTAACTTGATCATGCTTAAAATTATTATGGGATGAGAAGATGACACTTGCTAACAATCTTGATGACCTAAGTGGGGTCTCTGGAACCCACAAGGTAGAAAGAACCAATTGACTCACAAAAGTTACCCTCTGCCCTCCAGACTCAAACCATGGCCATAATAAACAATAAAGAATAAAATCATAATTTTATTTAATAAGAATATGATCAAGGGTCCCAAATGAGATAATCTCATTCCTTATTTAGAAATCTGTGGGATTCAACAGAGACTAAAACACCAATTCCTGGTACCCAAGCCTCTCAGGTTCTCCTGGTCTCTGTTTTAGTTCCATACGTATTCCAGGAGGCTCAGCCTTCTGGTTGGTCTACAAGTATCCCCAAGGCAATTTGTTAGCAGAGTTTTTCATATGTATTACTTCTATCTGGAATGCTTTTTGCCTAGATTTTCTTAGTATTTCACTCTCTCTCCTGGGTCATCATAATCGCTCAGAGAGATTTGCTTACGTATTATTAATCTACATTGAAATTACCTTTCATGTGAGCGTCATATGCTCACAATCCCTCTGAGTATCTGCCTTCAATAAAGGTACCTGATGGATGTGCACATAAAATCTGAGCACTGGGGAACTGATGCAGGAGGATCATGGGATTCAGAGTTTGAAGTCACCCTGAGCTATATAAGGAGTTCAAGGCTTGGCAGGGACACATAGCAAGATCTGGTCTACAAATCAAAATGCAGAGAAGACATAATGACACAAAGCTAAAGCCACAACACTTACAGAGGAAGAAGAATCAAGGGTTTAATGTTATTTTCAGTGACATAGTAAATTTGACATAGCCAGTCTGGGCTGAATGGAACTATCATAAAAAAAAAAATAGCTGTTATCTATAAGGAAAGTGGGCTCCAAGCCTCGAACTGAGCAGTACAGTGGAGCTGGCTCTGGAGGCATGGGTGTCAGTAAGTCACCCTGAGGGCATGAGCAGGACACCTGACCCTGCCTCCTGCCAATGGCAACATTGGTTGCTCTAGCCAGAATAGTGATGGAGAGCTCAGCCTGTTGGTGCAGATAAGGGAGAGTCGAGTCGGTGTGCTGACCAGCTCTGTTACCACACAGGCCCAGAGCCAGTGCTCTGAGTTGGTCCACCCCAAAATCTGTATCATCTGGGAATGGTTGGGATATGTGACAGGGTCAGTCCTGCTGATCCAAAGCTGCAGGATCTCCCTGACACAGAGCATCAACATATTAACCTAGAGGATTCCAGGGAGGATTCAATATTGATTGGTTTCACCAAAGATCTTGAACCACACCAATGACTCATTGCAATGAACATCTGCAAGTGAAGATGTGTGGACAGAGATATATACTATGGGACACACTGTGACATACTACAGCTTTGACAATGAGATGTTTTCTATGCTTTGGGTTTGGGGTGTGTGTGTGTGTGTGTGTGTGTGTGTGTGTGTGTGTGTGTGTGTGTGATTTAGGGGGAGTGGCTACAGGAGCAATGGGCAGATATGAGGGGACAGGGAGATGAACAGGACTAGAATGCATGATAACTCACAAAGAAGCAATAAAAAGTTGTTATTAAAAAAAAGACAAAGTGAGATTAAAGTCTATGGGGCAATAGCATTTTTTATAATTAAATTTATAATAAGAACAGGTGGATAAAGGCCATGCCTAACATATGCAAAGTCTAGTCAAGCATATAAATGGAACGCCATATGTGTCTATGAACTTAAAAAGTCCACTAGGCTGATGTGGTAAGTAGAGTATATAACAAATTCTCTCCTTAAGTATAAACTTTATCAACATATGTAAACCATACATTTAAATAAATATGTCTAAAAGTTGGTCAAGTATTAGAGACTAGACTTATTGATCATTTGCACACCTCTGAGTGTTTTGCTCATAAGCCAATCCTGCCTGATCGAGTCATTGAATAGTATAGGCTACTTCTCTACTCTTTGAGAAACTTTTACAAACAATATGCCGATTCACAAATCCCTTTTTTTTTTTTTAAGATTTATTTATTTATTATATGTAAGTACACTGTAGCTGTCTTCAGACACTCCAGAAGAGGGCGCCAGATCTTGTTACGGATGGTTGTGAGCCACCATGTGGTTGCTGGGATTTGAACTCTGGACCTTCGGAAGAGCAGTCGGGTGCTCTTACCCACTGAGCCATCTCACCAGCCCCACAAATCCCTTTTAAGCTTCAATGTGAACACTAAGAAGTATGTTCACATCATCCCCACCATGAGGACTCCCTTCCTTTTTTTTACTTTTTAACATATATAAGGAATAAATGTAATAAACCAAATACATGGATAAAAAATACGAGAATCATATGATCATCTCAATGGAAGCAAAAAAAAAAAAAGAAAAGAAAAGAAAAGAAAAGAAAAGAAAAGAAAAAGTCTTTGACAAGATTTAGCATGCCTTCTTAATAAAAGCTCTAGAACAAGTAGGACTGTAGGAAACATATTCCAACATAATAAAGGTTATATGACAAACCCATAGCCAATATCATCCTAAATGAATAAAACCATTAATAAGCCCCACTAAAATCAGGAGTGGGAGAGGACTGCCCACTCTCCATACTGCCCATCATAATGTGATTGAAGCACTAGCTGAAGCAATAAGGCAAGAGAAGGGATACAAACAGGAAAATATTAAGTCAAATTATTTTCAATTGAAGATTATATTATCTTATATCCAATGTTCCTGAAACGACTAGAAAAATTGTAAAAATTATCAATAAAAAAGGATAAAGAGAAATTATGAATCAAATGGATCTGGCAGATATCTACAGAACATTCTATCCTAAAACAAAAGGATATACCTTCTTCTCAGCACCTCATGGTACCTTCTCCAAAATTGACCACATAATTGGTCACAAAGCAGGCCTCAACAGATATAAAAATATTGAAATTGTCCCATGCATCCTATCAGATCACCATGGACTAAGGCTGATCTTCAATAACAAAATAAATAATAGAAAGCCAACCTTCACGTGGAAACTGAACAACACTCTTCTCAATGATACCTTGGTCAAGGAAGGAATAAAGAAAGAAATTAAGGACTTTTTAGAGTTCAATGAAAATGGAGCCACAACATACCCAAACTTATGGGACGCAATGAAAGCATTTTTAAGAGGAAAACTCATAGCTCTGAGTGCCTCCAAAAGGAAACTAGAGAGAGCACACATTAGCAGCTTGACAACACACCTAAAAGCACTAGAACAAAAGGAAGCAAATTCACCCAAGAGGAGTAGACGGCAGGAAATAATCAAACTCAGGGGTGAAATCAACCAAGTGGAAACAAGAAAAACTATTCAAAGAATCAACCAATCAAGGAGCTGGTTCTTTGAGAAAATCAACAAGATAGATAAACCCTTAGCCAGACTCACTAGAGGGCGCAGGGAAAGCATCCTAATTAACAAAATCAGAAATGAAAAAGGAGACATAACAACAGATCCTGAAGACATCCAAAACACCATCAGATCCTTCTACCAAAGGCTATACTCAACAAAACTGGAGAACCTGGATGAAATGGACAAGTTCCTAGACAGATATCAGGTACCAAAGTTGAATCAAGATCAGGTTAATGATCTAAACAGCCCTATATCCCCCAAAGAAATAGAAGCAGTCATTAATAGTCTCCCAACTAAAAAAAGCCCAGGACCAGATGGGTTTAGTGCAGAGTTCTATCAGACCTTCAAAGAAGATCTAATCCCAGTTCTTCACAAACTATTCCACAAAATAGAAACAGAAGGTACTCTACCCAACTCATTCTATGAAGCCACAATTACTCTGATACCTAAACCACAAAAAGACCCAACAAAGATAGAAAACTTCAGACCAATATCCCTTATGAATATTGATGCAAAAATCCTCAATAAAGTTCTTGCTAACCGAATCCAAGAACACATCAAAACAATCATCCATCCTGACCAAGTAGGTTTCATCCCAGGGATGCAGGGATGGTTCAATATACGGAAATCCATCAACGTAATCCAGTATATAAACAAACTCAAAGATAAAAACCACATGGTCATCTCCTTAGATGCGGAAAAAGCATTTGACAAGATCCAACACCCATTCATGATAAAAGTCTTGGAAAGATCAGGAATTCAAGGCCCATACCTAAACATGATAAAAGCAATCTACAGCAAACCAGTAGCCAACATCAAAGTAAATGGTGAGAAGCTTGAAGCAATCCCTCTAAAATCAGGGACTAGACAAGGCTGTCCACTTTCTCCATACCTATTCAACATTGTACTTGAAGTCCTAGCCAGAGCAATTCGACAACAAAAGGAGATCAAAGGGATACAAATTGGAAAAGAGGAAGTCAAAATATCACTTTTTGCAGATGATATGATAGTGTATATAAGTGACCCTAAAAATTCCACCAGAGAACTCCTAAGCCTGATAAACAGCTTTGGTGAAGTAGCTGGATATAAAATTAACTCAAACAAATCAATGGCCTTTCTCTACACAAAGAATAAACAGGCTGAGAAAGAAATTAGGGAAACAACACCCTTCTCAATAGTCACAAATAATATAAAATATCTTGGCGTGACTCTAACTAAGGAAGTGAAAGATCTGTATAATAAAAACTTCAAGTCTCTGAAGAAAGAAATTATAGAAGATCTCAGAAGATGGAAAGATCTCCCATGCTCATGGATTGGCAGGATCAACATTGTAAAAATGGCTATCTTGCCAAAAGCAATCTACAGATTCAATGCAATCCCCATCAAAATTCCAAATCAATTCTTCAACGAATTAGAAAGAGCAATCAGCAAATTCATCTGGAATAACAAAAAACCTAGGATAGCAAAAACTCTTCTCAAGGATAAAAGAACCTCTGGTGGAATCACCATGCCGGACCTAAAGCTCTACTACAGAGCAATTGTGATAAAAACTGCATGGTACTGGTATAGTGACAGACAAATAGACCAATGGAATAGAATTGAAGACCCAGAAATGAACCCACACACCTATGGTCACTTGATCTTCGACAAGGGAGCTAAAAACATCCAGTGGAAGAAAGACAGCATTTTCAACAAATGGTGCTGGCACAACTGGTTGTTAACATGTAGAAGAATGCGAATCGATCCATTCCTATCTCCTTGTACTAAGGTCAAGTCTAAGTGGATCAAGGAACTTCACATAAAACCAGAGACACTGAAACTTATAGAGGAGAAAGTGGGGAAAAGCCTTGAAGATATGGGCACAGGGGAAAAATTCCTGAATAGAACAGTAATGGCTTGTGCTGTAAGATCGAGAATTGACAAGTGGGACCTCATGAAACTACAAAGCTTCTGCAAGGCTAAAGACACCATCAATAAGACAAAAAAACCACCAACAGATTGGGAAAGGATCTTCACCTATCCTAAATCAGATAAGGGACTAATATCCAATATATATAAAGAACTCAAGAAGGTGGACTCCAGAAAGTCAAATAACCCCATTAAAAAATGGGGCTCAGAACTGAACAAAGAATTCTCACCTGAGGAATACCGAATGGCAGAGAAGCACCTGAAAAAATGTTCAACATCCTTAATCATCAGGGAAATGCAAATCAAAACAACCCTGAGATTCCACCTCACACCAGTCAGAATGGCTAAGATCAAAAATTCAGGTGACAGCAGATGCTGGCGAGGATGTGGAGAAAGAGGAACACTCCTCCATTGTTGGTGGGATTGCAAGCTTGTACAACCACTCTGGAAATCAGTCTGGCGGTTCCTCAGAAAATTGGACATAGTACTACCGGAGGATCCAGCAATACCTCTCCTGGGCATATATCCAGAAGATGTCCCAACCGGTAAAAAGGACACATGCTCCACTATGTTCATAGCAGCCCTATTTATAATAGCCAGAAGCTGGAAAGAACCCAGATGTCCCTCAACAGAGGAATGGATACAGAAATTATGGTACATTTACACAATGGAGTACTACTCAGCTATTAAAAAGAATGAATTTATGAAATTCCTAGCCAAATGGATGGACCTGGAGGGCATCATCTTGAGTGAAGTAACACAATCACAAAAGAACTCACACAATATGTATTCATTGATAAGTGGATATTAGCCCAAAACTTAGGATACCCAAGATATAAGATACAATTTGCTAAACGCATGAAACTCAAGAAGAATGAAGACCAAAGTGTGGACACTGTGCACCTTCTTAGAATTGGGAACAAAACACCCAGGGAAGGAGCTACAGAGACAAAGTTCGTAGCTGTGATGAAAGGATGGACCATTTAGAGACTGCTGTATCCAGGGATCCGTCCCATAATCAGCTTCTAAACGCTGACACCATTGCATACACTAGCAAGATTTTGCTGAAAGGACCCAAATATAGCTGTCTCTTGTGAGACGATGCCGGGGCCTAGCAAACACAGGAGTGGATGTTCACAGTCAGCTATTGGATGTATCACAGGGCTCCCAATGGAGAAGCTAGAGAAAGTACCCAAGGAGCTAAAGGGATCTGCAACCCTATTGTTGGAACAACATGATGTACTAACCGGAACCCTGGAGCTCTTGTCTCTAGCTGCATATGTATCGAAAGATGGCCTAGCCGGCCATCAATGGAAAGAGAGGCCCATTGGACTTGCAAACTTTATATGCCCCAATATAGGGGAATGCCGGGGCCAAAAGAATGGGAATGGGTGGGTAGGGAAGTGGGGGGCGCTATGGGGGACTTTTGGGATAGTATTGGAAATGTAATTGAGGAAATTATGTAATAAAAAAAAAAAAAAAAAAGGATAAAGAAAATGAGGTATATATCTACAATGAAATACTATTCAGCTATGAAAAACAAAGACATGAGTTTTGCAGGCAAGTGGATAGATCTTGAGAATATCATCCTGAGTGAAGTAACCCAGTCCCAAGGACATGAATGACAGGAGTCTAGCATGGCTGTCCTCTGAGAGGCTCCACTCACCACTGACTCACACAGATGCAGACACCCACAGGCAAACAGTGGATGGGGCATAGGGACTCTTATGGAAGAGGAGGAGGCGGTAAGCTCCACCTTGTAATGAAGCTCCTTTCCAGTTTAGCCCTTACTCTGTTTTTACTATGGTCCTGTTCCCTCTCTAATGTTCTTTCAACTCCTTTCTCCTAATAAACCTCATTTGTGACGGACAATTGTGTGTTGGCCCCTTAAGAACCAAGAGTCCTGGCATTTCCTTTTCCTTTCTTAACGAAACAGAAGGGAGAAATGGACACATTCGGAAATCAAAGAACTATTGATAACCAGAAACAGTGCCTCATTTACCCAGAGCCAATGGCAATTACACTGAGAGCAAAGATTTGACAACAACGTTTGTCTTTCCTCCTACCTAAGATTTTCTACCACTTACCAAACAGCAAACGCGTCTGACAAGAGTACAGCACATAGATCGTGTGCATTTGGACACAGATGATTCAGGCAGGGGTGACTGTACTGTACTTTTTCTAAGAAGGGGGCGGTGTCAGGAGAGCCCAGCACACCAGCATTACAGGAATGAGGTTAGAACAGATTAGGGAAATAATATGCAAAGACAAACAGATGAATACAAGAGACAGACCTGATAGAATTGTTCTGATTGTATGCCACAAACTTAACTTCCTCTACCTTGGTCAAATAAAAATAGGGTAGGAAGCAAACAGTGTTTGAATTTGGGGATTTCGTTGGTGACTCTTTTCCAACAAAATATGATGTTGTCCTCATCTGATTTGTGTAGGGTGATGTGAAGACCATCATTTTGCTCCATCATTCCCCAAAGTGCCTGGCTTAATCCTTTGTAGTGAAATCAACCTTTTGATTTTTATTATTCCTGCCTGGGTAAGGTTACTGCCCTCCTCCGCTGCTAACTTCTTTAATTATGCTAGATTTTTTATATTGGGAGGTTCGTCCTTGTGTTCAACAACTGTATACAATCCTATTTATTGTGAGATTTCAAATTTCAGTTTTTGATTCCTTGGCATTTTACTGTAACATGCAAAATTCAATAAGGAGCCAGAGATGACTTGGGTTAGGCAGTAGCATGATTTCCAGTGGTATTAATCAGAAGGAAAATCTAAGTGAAGGTTAATTCTGCGAGCAGAAATTCCTTTCATACAGGCATCTCATCAGAGGGGAACACTCAGACACAGTTTATAGCCAACTGAAAGTCTTCGTGTCAGCTAGCTGAGACGACACGTAAGTATTTGGGGCCCAAGTACAGCACCAAGTGTTTAAAGTGAGGGGTTGTTTAAGGCAAAAACTATATCCTGATGTCTGTCTCTGAAGCTGCAGGGGGAGGTTGCGCAAGCAAGCAGTTTCATGGAAGCTAAGATAAGCAGTTAGCTGGAAGAGGAAGTTTGCACAAACAGGCAGTTTAACAGAAGATAAAATAAGTTAGCTAGGGCATCTTGACTTTGGGTTCCTAGATTATAGAGTTAGGTTCTATGAGGCTTCCCATCCAGGAGATCAAATTCTAGTTAAGCCTAAAATGGCCTCCACAAGAACACAAGATGGGTGAACCTCTGCATGGTCTTTCCCTGTCATATCTTTGTAAATATCTTCGTGTGACTCAAAAGCACCTCCAAGGAGATGAAAAATAGTTTATTCTAGACCAGATACAAATGACCATGATCTGGGAACACAAATTTAAGTTACCCTAAATCCCATTTTCCAGTTCAGAAACAGTATCATAAAGGTTTTTCAGTAACCGGAAAAAAAAATGTAACTCTTAAACCAAGACACTTTTAAGCTCATTGGTAGAAAACATTAGTGAGTTAAAGCAGGGCAGGAGAAATGTCTATTATAAGCCTCAGATGCTGTGTCATGATATTCAAACCCTGTAAGCTGATGAGGGGTAGGTGTCAATCTGCACAGCCCAAAGGATTTGCCTAAAGATAACAAAGCTGTGAGGTCAGATACAGAGGAGAGTGAATTCACAGCTGTTAAGAGCCTCAAGATTGCCCAAGATAATTTGGCTTTGGACCTGTAACATTCCAAGCTCTTCACAATCAATGAAGTTCTCGCCAGTTATTTAGTGTGGAAGGTGTAGATCCCTTCCAGAAACTTCTACTTACAAATGCTATAAGCAATCTGGCTTCCTTATTGCAGATTTGTAACTTTCTCTGGGGGCTATCTGAATGAAAAGTTGGATAGCAAACGAGAATTCCCTACATGGTAAGGCCTACCTCAGAGGATGTTATGTTAGAAAGGGGTATTCACAGTGTCACACAGAAGCACAGAAGCAAAGTGAAAGTGATCTGCCAAGGTGATCTCTTTTTATAAAAAGGGTGTGCCATATTCCCAAACCAGGACACTGAGTAGCAACCTGGCTAAAACTGTCTCTGTATTTTATACCTACCCAACAAGGATCTTAACAGTTCCTCACTGGCTAAGGTTCAACCTCACAGTTAGAAAGCATCAAGGACAGGGAGAGGACTTTGTTTGCAAGAGAAACAACATTTAGCTGTTGAAGTATTTCAGGAATTCTACACCTGGTCAAACAAGCTTATCTAACAAAGGACTAACAAAAGGGTCTGTAGGGTAATGGGAAAGTAAGGGGAAAAGCAGACTCAGGGCCCTTAAGCCTGTTTATAAGAAAACAAACGGCTGGATCTCTCACAGTTATTCAAACCAATTGACCCAGTTCACAAAATATTGTGTTGTGATTCTCCTTAAGCTGTAAAGTATTTACAACCAAATTTCTTTTACAATAAAATTGTTGCAGCTCTTCTTATATTGCACCACCTGGCCAAGTTGTGATATTTTAAATAAGGTTGTCATAGGCCAT
Source organism: Mus caroli (assembly GCF_978045245.1). Taxonomy (NCBI): domain Eukaryota; kingdom Metazoa; phylum Chordata; class Mammalia; order Rodentia; family Muridae; genus Mus; species Mus caroli. The sequence goes on from NW_028227258.1 coordinate 24,357,213, forward strand.
AAATGTGTGTGTGTGTGTGTGTGTGTGTGTGTGTGTGTGTGTGTGTACTTAGAGGGAAAAAAGGGAAGGGGAAAATGATGAAATTATATACTTCCAAATGTAAAAGAAATAGTTCCTTTAAAATGATTGCCATAGAAACAATTGTAGGGAGAATTTAAAAGGACATAGTCCTTCTTTTGAAGTAGTCAGCTGTGTGAACTGGGCTGGGGAAAGGGTTCACACTGACTGCATAGATGAAAGAGAAGTCATTTAAACTACTCAGAAACACAGCATCCAGGGTGGGAATGT